>NW_020254528.1:0-7517 GCF_003255815.1 Theropithecus gelada
AGAAAGAATGCAATGCAAAACAAACTTTCTTTTCCCAGATGTAACCTCCTACTCAGTTCCTTGTTTCTATGCTCTTCCTTATCTGCCCGCCTTCTTGGCACCTACGGGAGTTCATTAAAAGTTCAATTGGAGATACTGTCCTTGAGCCCTATCTATTCTCAGCATACTGTTTTCAAAGTCCCCTGCATTTCCCCCTTTTTGTTTTTGTTTTGCCTCAATCCTAAAAAGGTAGCCCATATTTGTTCCTGTGTTTTCTTTTGTTTTTGGAGGCGACGGAGGGCGCATCGAATCACCAAAAGAAGTAGACCCAATCCAAGTGCCCAAAGCAATATACTTCCAGAGATTGTAGAAATCCATGTTTTCATCTGGGTCCATGGGTTAAAGGCAGCAAGGCGCTGACCCAGCTTCTGCAGGGTTACAGTTCCAGACAACACATGTAATTGTTGTCGAAATGCTTCGGAAATGTTCTGAGTGAGCTCTTGGATGTCCAAACTAATATTTTTATGGCCTACTAATAATTTTCAGATTACAGTCCAATTTTGAGAGATGTTAAAAGGCACAGGTGTTATACAAAATTGAGTGGAGTTCCAATCACATTGTAATGTCATCCGAGTACTGAGTACAGTGAGCTGATCTCCAAGCCATGTCAATGCTTGCTCCATGTTGTCCAATTTTTCAGCAAGTTGAGTCAATGTTTCGTTGTTGAAGCCATAACCGGTGAGATTGTTCGTGCCATTGCTGCACAAATTCAGCATTTTGTATACTTTGATGTAGAGCGAGCCCTGCTATGGCCACAGTGGAGACGATGGTGACAAGGCTCATCACCAAGGCAATTATAAGTCCAAGGGCACGGCGGGTTCGCTGGAGAGAAGTCCAAATATAAGTTTCAAGAGGTGATGCCCCCCATGGTCGCGTAAGGTTAACAGGTAGCCAAATTTCCTTACGAGCCCTGAGGATATAAATATCCCCAGTAAAGTTGTGCCACCAAGAATGATTGAGGCAAGACAAAAATGTACACGTATCTGTACAATTAACAATTCCCGTATTATTATCACATGTCAAATTCCCCGCTAATAATAGGTAGGGCTTATGGACACAAGCAATAATATATCGGGAGGTATTCCGATATAACTGAATATGAAAGGAGTTATTTGGGTTAGAAAGATTAAGGGACATATTCCCCACAAAAGTGCTAATGGCATCACCTGCAGCTAACAACTTCCAAAGATGACTCTGTACTTCCGGCCTCCTTCACGCCATACCAAGGTTTCATTACTGTTAGCGGCAATACTTTTATTTACCCGGTGCCATTTCAAAGGTATATGACTAAATTTTATTTGAAAATCACCATGCACACTCCAATCAGTTATTTGCATCCCATTATATTCTAATAAAATCCAGGGTTTAGTTCCCCGACATTGTTGCCACTCTAGCACCTCAATATTAGGAGAAACCTCTGGAATAGGACAAAAAGGTAAAGAACTAGGAATAGTTTCATTACTATATATAGTATGATTATACTGAAAGCTTCTAGTTACAATAATAACAGTATTAGCAGCCACATGACTATGATTATAGCAAACAGCCCAAGCTTCATGCGATTTTCGGAGACAATGAGGACTATTTCCCATACATATTGGAAGTCCTTCCACTCCAAATTGGTATGTGCTGATTATAATTCCTGTTCCCCGTTCTATGTTGTCCTTGTCCATATAGGGGGACGGCATCCAAGTAATGTCATTGGTGAAAACCTTAATTTCCGCCTCCTCCCAGGCGACTCCCTGATACAAGGGTGGAAAGGGAATATAAGTCCAATATTCATACAAAGCCTCACTAAGAGAAATAAGTCCCCCGCCGAGGCACATCTAACAAAGGAAGAAATGCACGCTGAATCCAGTTTTCTTTTCAACAGGGTTTCAATCATCTTGTAGGAAACCACTCAGGTCCGCTCCCTGTAAGGACAAGAGCATAGCCCCGTCCCTGTTTTAGAACTTGCCCTTGAACATACTTACCTTCTTCATTAGGATACCAAACCTTTGAATTGTCAGTGGGGACTATCACTGAGGGAGGTGAGGAAAGATGGGTTACGACAGCGGAGTCTTGCAATTGTCTCCATTGATTCAAAAAAATTAAGGTAAAAAGAACCTTCAAAATCTGGTTTCTGGGGGGCTCATTTCCCCCTTTTTGTTTTAGTAGTTGAATTTTTAAAGTTAAATTTGCGCGCTCAATGATGGCTTGACCTTGACTGTTGCCCGGGATACCGGTGATATGTTGAATATTGTATTGCTGTAAGAAAACTTGTAATTTATGAGAGACATAGGCAGGGGCATTATTAGTTTTAAGTATAAGAGGAATGCCCATGATGGCGAAACAAGCTAAGAGATGTGTAATAACAGAATCAGCTTTCTCAGATGGCAACTGAGTGGCCCATTGAAAATGTGAAAAGGTATCAATGGTATGATGAACATACTTTAATCGTCCAAAAGAAGGGACATCTCATGGATTAACCCCAGGATGGAAGGATGGCATGCTCAAAGGAGCACAGGAAAGACAAGCTCGAATAAGAGAACGAGCTTGTTTTGTTCTGCAGCATGTAGGTGGCCGATTAAAAGCGAATCAATCTGAGTATTACCATGAACTAATGGTCCAGGAAGTTGAGAATGAGAACGAAGATGAGTGATGAATAAAGGAGCTCGACGTTGGCTCAAAGTAGAAGATAATAAGGAAAAGAGTTTTTGAAGAGAAGAAGTAGCACAAAGAGGTAAAGTGGCCTGAGAAATATAAGAAGTAACATAAACGGCATATTGAGAATCACTAACAATATTACAACTAGTAGTAGGGAAATCAAGTAAGACCATGAGAATAGCAAACAGTTCTCCCTGTTGCACCGAGGGATAAGGATAAACTGTAACTCAAGATTGATGAACACTCCAATATCCAGCCTTACCATTGCTACTAGCATCGGTAAAAAAGGTAGGACCTTGAACAGGAAATACAGAAATTAGTGAGAAAGGCAACACAAAATGTTGTCTAAAAAATGAAAAGATCGGAGACTTAGGATATTGGGTAGAAAATTGTCCAACAAAGGAAGCGCAAGCAACTTGCCAAGAATCAGAAGTCGCAAGAAGATAAGTGATCTGATTATGAGTGAATTGAGAAATAATTAAGGAAGGATCTCCTCCCTAAAGTTGTCGACAACGATGTCGTCCTTTGATGATCAGCTCAGCTAAACGATCGATATAAGTAGCCAAGCGTTTAGATATTTTATTGGACAAAAAGATCCATTCTAGCAGCCGATTGGTCTGATGAATCATTCCTGTAAGAGAATGTAAAGTATGAAATAAACAAAG
Source organism: Theropithecus gelada (assembly GCF_003255815.1). Lineage (NCBI taxonomy): Eukaryota > Metazoa > Chordata > Mammalia > Primates > Cercopithecidae > Theropithecus > Theropithecus gelada. The sequence goes on from NW_020254528.1 coordinate 3,351, forward strand.
GGAAAGGGGAACATCGGGAAGGAGATAATGTAAATGGGCCTTTTGAAGTTGCTCTTCTACAAGCTGGAGTTCCTGTAAAGCCAAAGGAGTTAAATGGCGTGAGCTGTCCAAGTGACTGTCTCCTTCTAGAATAGAAAAAAGATGTTGTAACTGATATGTTGGTATTCCTAAAACAGGACACATTCAATTAATGTCTCCTAGAAGCTTTTGAAAACCATTTAATGTTTTTAAATGATCACGTCGAATTTGAGTTTTTTGGGGGTCGAATATTTTGTGTTCTTAAGGTATAACCTAAATATTGAATAGGAAAATCCAGTTGAATTTTTTCTGGAGCAATATTAAGTGAGTAAAAGAAAAGCTGAGTTTGTAATGATACAAAAGCATCTTGCTGCTTTTCTCTGGTGGGTGCAGCAAGAAGAATGTCATCCATATAATGATATAAAAGAACAGAAGGATGACGCTTTCGAACAGGATCCAAGGCCCTATGGACAAATTATTGACACAAGGTAGGGCTATTTAACATACCTTGAGGTAAAACTTTCCATTGATATCGAGAAAGTGGCTGAAAATTATTAAAAACAGGGACAGAGAAGATCCATACAATGATAAATTAACACAGTTGGAAACTGATTGTTTACAGGATTTAAAGTCCTATGTACACATTTTTGACATATAGTAGGGCTATTAAGTATACCCTGGGGAAGAAGCTTCTGCTGATATTTTTGAATAGGTTGTCCATTATTATATTTAGGAATAATAAAGGCAAACTTTTTACAATCTTGAGGTTGTAATGGAATAGAGAAAAAACAATTTTTGAGATCTATGACCATTAATTTTTAACTTTGTGGGATAAGGGCAGGATTAGGAAGACCAGGCTGTAAACTTTCCCTAGGTTGAATGTAAACATTTATAGTTTTAAGAACAAGACAAAGATGGGAATTCCATGCAGAAGTACGTGGCTTTAGATTCCTCTCGGCCATTTGTTTTTTGACTTACTCTTTTAAAGTCCTAAGTATTTCTTTAGATAATGGCCACTGTTTCACCTAAAGAGGAGTGGTCGTTTTATACTTTAATTATAAAACTTGAGGCTGGTGAACAGTGGCTATGAGTTTAAAGGATTGTAGCCCATTTTGAACATCATATTTTTGGCAGCTGAGGAAATATGAAGAATGTTTTAAAAAGCACCAAATTGTTATGAAAGATTTTGTCCCCAAAGATTAATATTGATAGGAATAATATTAAAAAAAACCTGACCTTGTTGACCTTTAGGACCGACACAGGTTAAAGGTTCTACGTCTTGATAAACCACAGAAGCAGCACCCAAGCCAGTGAGTATGACTGAAACTTGTCTTTTTTCCCATTGTATAGGCCACTAATTTAAACAAATAATAGACATATTCACCCCCATATCAATTAACCCTTTAAAAACTATTCCATTAATATGCAATGAACATAAGGGCTTTTGATTAGAAACTAAAGTTTCCCAAAAAACAGTTTTTTTCTGTGCTACCAAACCCTCCCTATTGAGAATACGTTCCCCTGCCTCTAGGCGTATAAATTGTGAAACTTGTACCATAATAAGAATTTGATTAGTAACATCAAGATCAATGATTTCTGGAATCATCATTGACTTCCGTATAGCACTGTTGTTTTGACCTAACAAAAGTCCTACATGTCCTTTTGGCAAAGGGTCACACACTCTAATAGCTAATTTATATACTCCTCTATTAGGAGACAAGGTATAAGGTTGAGTAATAACTAAGTCAGCAGCGGCGCTCTACTTAGTTGCCGCATAAAGCTGAGAAACTGGGGTAAGGTGTGGGATCCTTAAGGAGGACTTGAATTTATTCCTTAATGTTGTAGGCCATTGCTCACTGAATATTGTAGTAGACTTGTATTGTAATTGTTGGGGCCCCAAGGCTGTGGGCCCCGGCTCCCGTTTCCCAGGAGAGGAGACAGTAAATTTCCACTTTTATCAGTTTTGGAACGACATTTATTTGTCCAATGTTGACCTTTACCACAACATTTGTACACCTCTGAAGGCAGCTTTCTGCCTTGAGGGATAAAAGTGTTCAATTTTTATGACATTCTTTTTTTTTTTTTTGAAATGTCTAGGTTTACCACACTGCAAACAAACACCTTGTTTGTTATTTCCTTTTAAGGCTTTAGACAAAGCTCCAGCAAATAATTGAGCATTATAAATAGCCCCTCCAACACTAACACAAGTTTTAATATATTTATCTAAATTGGCCCCATTGGCCTTTAACAATTTTAACAATTTTTAACAGTCAGCATAAGCATTTTTAAAAGACAATGTTTGTAACAAAATTTTTGAAGCAAGGCCTGCACCCACAATTTTGAAGACAGCATCCTGAAGACGGGCTACTAAATCTGGATATGGTTCATTTGTGCCCTGTAAAATCTTCACAGAGGAAAGGGAAGATTTTCCTGTTATCTCTACCTTATTTCAGGCCCTTAAAAACAAAGTCTTGATTTGAGTAAAGGCAACATCATCTAGACCAGCCTGAGCATTAAGAGTAGCATACTGGCCCGTGCCTGTGAGTTATCCCTCAGTGGGTCCAGGGGGATCACACATAACATTTTTCCTAGTCTGTACATGTGCCTTGTTCATTTACCAGCTGTGCAATTGTAACCACTGAGAACGATCAAGAAAAGCCTTCCCCAAAGTCTTTCAGTCTATAGGAATCATCAAATTTTCTGATGAAAAAACATCAAGAAGACCAAGGATAAAAGGAGATTGAGATCCATAGTTAGAAATGGCAGCTTTCATTTCTTTTAAAAATTTAATTTGTAAGGCATTAAATTGGACATTATTGCCACCATTTGAAAACTGAGCATTAGGAGCAAAAGAAGCACAAATATTTGGAAACAGATCCAGCTCCTTAAAAAAAATTTTTTTTAAATTAAAAGTATATATAATATATAATAATACTCATATCCCCAAATATAAAGAATTCCAACATATTAATAGGAAAAGGTAAATAACCCAACCAAAAGTAGCAGAACAAAGAAATGACAATAAACCTGTCTAACATCATTACTCACTAGGAAATATGTATATTAATACCAAATTGAGAATCATTACATACACAATACAATGGTTAAGATTTAAAAACACAGAAAATATCAAGAGGTAGTTAATATGTTAAGCAACTCGAATACTCAACTTCTGTTTGGAGTGTAAATTGGTGGAACCTATGCACCCCTATAACATAACAATTTCCTAGCTGGGGTTATTAATACTATATTAATATTAATAGTTAATGTGCTTATTTATTGACTATTGAAATATAATATTTTAACAAACAATAAGATATACATATACACTGGTTTTGACATATTAAACAGGTGTTTAGTATAAATTTAAAGTATGTCTGATGTGAACAGGGCTTTAACTTTGCCAAACAAAGGTAAAGATAAGGAAGCCAGGGGGTTGGAGGCTCTGAAAAATCCTCTTTTAACAGGGCAGAAGGAAAAGAAACAGGGAAAGCTCGCAAAGGTGAATTAGAAGAATATATCTGTAATATTTGTTGGAGCATTTCCATAATACACTGCATGTCAGAATTTCCCCTAGAAGAAGTAAGAGCTGGCTTTTTCTCTTCTCCCCCTTTTGCTACCCCCCCATCCTCTGTTATCCTGGCACAAATGGGCTCCATTTCAGGTTTATTTTTTTTCCAAATCCTCAGATACCTTTCCTCCTGTGGCTACATTACCACACTCTGAATCAGTCTCAAGTAACTCTAATGTCTGAGTGATAGAGTAACACAAGGTCCACAATCTTAGAGGCATAATATCCCCTAACTGGAGAGCTCTAAGCAGAGCTTTTACTACCTGTAACCATTCTCTCTGATTCAGCTGCACTTTAGTCTGATACTGAAACCAGTAACAATGTTGTTCAACATGGGCAAACAATCGCTTCAAAGTCTTTTTCTTTTACTTCCACTCCTATAGACAGCAACAGTCCTTGAAACAGCCGCAAATATTCTGAGGCCAGAGAGATGGAATTCCCATAATGAAAGCTTAAGAAGGTTCCCCTTAACAATATCCGGGCCTTACCCGCCCCTAGGGGGTTCCCCTTCTTGTTCTCCCCTACTCACCCGTGCTGACCCTGCTCGCTGCGCCACTTGTTGGGGTCCGTGCCGGGGG
>NW_020254529.1:0-1232 GCF_003255815.1 Theropithecus gelada
AAGCAAATACTAATCAAAATTATTAATCAAACTATCATCTTCATACTATTCTTCAAATGGCATAGTTTGTTCTAATTAAAAACTGTGTTTATGTCTTATATAATTATCAATAAAAATTAGAAAGTCTACTTTGTCTGCCCTCTTGAGAAAATCCAAAGTTAAATGGTATTTTTACTAATTTCCTTTAGAATCACTACCTTATTTTCCTCCACAATAAATGTAAACATTAAGGATAAAATTGTATTTCAATGATCCATTCTACAATACACTTTGGGTCATTCATTGATTGGGCTGAGGCCTCACTCTATATTATTTCTGATTTTTTCACGTTAACAGCCTAGAAAATCTATTACTCATAGAATATTACGAATTAGAAAATAATTTTTTTTTTTTTTTTTTTGAGACAGTCTCGCTCTGTCACACAGGCTGGAGTGCAGTGGTGCAATCTGGGCTCACTGCAAGCTCCACATTCCAGGTTCAGGCCATTCTCCAGCCTCAGCCTCCCAGCCTCACCTGTAGCTGGGACTACAGGTGCCTGCCACTGCACCTGGCTAATGTTTTGTATTTTTAGTAGAGGCGGGGTTTCACCGTGTTAGCCAAGATGGTCTCGATCTCCTGACCTTGTGATCCACCCGCCTCAGCCTCCCAAAGTGCTGGGATTACAGGTGTGAGCCACTGCACCCAGTCGAGAAATCAATATCTTGGATGTACAAATTATAAAAGTAAACTGAAAAGTATAATATAAAATATACATTTATGTATTATGAATTGTCACTCAAGTAAAGCAGAAATATTAATTTAAAATACTTTCACAAAGAAAAGTCCAGGGCAAAATAACCTATGTAAAACATTCTACCAATATTCAATAAATAATTAATGCTAATTCTTCAGCAGAAAATACTTCCAAAAAATGAAGAAGAGGAAACACTTTCCAATTCATTCTAGAGCCCAGTATTACTGTAATACTAAGGCCAGACACAAGTATAATAGAAGGACTGTGGGCAAATATGCCATATTCATATAGACACATACATCCTCAGAAAACATAGGCAAGCTAAATCCAGGCACATAAAATGTGAATATACACCAAGACCAAATGTGATTGTTTTGCAAATGCAGTTGTGACTTAATATCTAAAATTCAATCAAGATAATGCCCAATACTAGTAAAGAACAAAAAATGATCCTGTAAATAGGCACAGAGAAAGTTACAAAAATCAAGCATCCATTCCT
>NW_020254530.1:0-1231 GCF_003255815.1 Theropithecus gelada
ATCTCCCTGCCCCCAACGGGGCCTACTCACCCGAGCTCCTCAGCTTGCCTGAGCTTCTCTGCCAGCTTCTCCACGAACTGCAGTTCATCCCTCAGCACAGAGTCTATGATGTCTTTGTACTCTTCACACTCTGAGAAAAGACAAACACACCTGCCTCAGTGCAAGGCTGAACATGCTGCTGGGATCACTACTGACAGGGCAGGCAGCAGCATCCATCCCAAGGACGAAAGCAGCCCCAGTATCAGGCTCTAGGCAGGCATTTCTGCATCTTTAGTTATCAACTTCCCAACTTTCTGGCATCTGATACTCATCAACTTAGAGATGGGGAGAAAAAAACTCTAGTGCACATCAAGTAACTTGACACGATGATCCACCTGGAACAAGGCAGAGTCAGAATTCACAGCCCCTGAGGTCTGACTCTGAATCTTGGGACACTTTCCCAAGCCCTGTAGCCTCTCCTGTAAAACACTGTGCTGGGGCATGAAGTAATAATATCCTGCACAGTCGGAAAGACCCTTAGCACTACGGGACTCACGGTTTCCCTGGTACTGGAAATTTTAAGCACAAGTATGTCAAATATATAAAATATCGTATCTGAATATAACTGCATAAAATATGAGGCATAACACACTGAGGCTTTAGTAGAAGCCCAAATACTAATAAACTTTGAATTAAGTTAGACCCAGTAGAATGGAGAACTAATAGAGAGTGTTTTCTCTGTGCCAAGAACTGTTCTAGGAGATTGAGAAGAAATGGATCATGGAAGTCATTGTAGCACTTTTCTGAGGTACTTACTATTATACAACCCAAGGAACAGATGAGGAAACCTAGGCACTGAGAAGATAGGCAACTTGGATGGAGCCCAGGAGCCCAGGGTCCCTGCTCTGCACACGACACTGCTACCTCCACAGTGTCTTATGTGCCAGCTTTCTTCCTCTTTAGGAATAAGAGCCTGTGCCCCAGGAAGCAGGACTTCCCTCTCACCATGGTACTCCCTGCTCTTGATGCTGTCACTTACGGCTGCCGCAGTTACTATTAGGAGCAATCTCCTCTTTAAACTCCTTAGTGCGGGTGCTGTTTATTGTCACTATGTTTCCCCGAGGGTGCCCAGAACAGAGCTTTGCCTAATGGGCCTCAAAGAAGTTTGAAGTGAATGGAAGTTTATTAGTCCCAGACATTTAGAGCAACAGACTAGATGTTACCTGTCTGCAGCATCTTACATGGTACAGAG
>NW_020254531.1:0-1231 GCF_003255815.1 Theropithecus gelada
CCCATCTCACACGCAGAGACATACATAGGCTCAAAATAAAGGGATGGGGGAAGATTTACCAAGCAAATGGAGAACAAAAAAAAGCAGGGTTTGCAATCCTAGTCTCTGATAAAACAGACTTTAAACCATCAAAGATCAAAAGAGACAAAGAAGGCCATTACATAATGGTAAAGTGATCAATTCAACAGGAAGAGCTAACTCTCCTAAATATATATGCACCCAATACGGGAGCACCCAGATTCATAAAGCAAGTCCTTAGAGACTTACAAAGAGACTTAGACTCCCATACAATAATAATGGGAGACTTCAACACTCCACTGTCAACATTAGACAGATCAACTAGACAGAAAGTTAACAAGGATATCCAGGAATTGAACTCATCTCTGCAGCAAGCAGACCTAATAGACATCTATAGAACTCTCCACCCCAAATCGACAGAATATACCTTCTTCTCAGCACCACATCGTACTTACTCCAAAATTGACCATATAATTGGAAGTAAAGCACTCCTCAGGAAATGTACAAGAACAGAAATTATAACAAACTGTCTCTCAGACCACAGTGCAATCAAACTAGAACTCAGGACTAAGAAACTCAATCAAAACCGCTCAACTACATGGAAACTGAACAACCTGCTCCTGAATGACTACTGGGTACATAATGAAATGAAGGCAGAAATAAAGATGTTCTTTGAAAACAATGAGAACAAAGATACAACATACCAGAATCTCTGGGACACATTTAAAGCAGTGTGTAGAGGGAAATTTATAGCACTAAATGCCCACAAGAGAAAGCAGGAAAGATCTAAAATTGACACTCTAACATCGCAATTAAAAGAACTAGAGAAGCAAGAGCAAACACATTCGAAAGCTAGCAGAAGGCTAGAAATAACTAAGATCAGAGCAGAACTGAAGGAGATAGAGACACAAAAAACCCTCCAAAAAATCAATGAATCCAGGAGTTGGTTTTTTGAAAAGATCAACAAAATTGACAGACCACTAGCAAGACTAATAAAGAAGAAAAGAGAGAAGAATCAAATCGACGCAATTAAAAATGATAAAGGGGATATCACCACCGACCCCACAGAAATACAAACTACCATCAGAGAATACTATAAACACCTCTACGCAAATAAACTGGAAAACCTAGAAGAAATGGATAATTTCCTGGACACTTACACTCTTCCAAGACTAAACCAGGAAGAAGTTGAATCCCTGAATAGACCAATAGC
>NW_020254532.1:0-1231 GCF_003255815.1 Theropithecus gelada
CGTGCTTTGCACAGGGGAACATGCTTCCTAGAGAAATGCACACACACACTCCCAAAGGCGTTCACCATCACTCCACACGGACTCTCTCCTCCATACCTCTCCACCCCGATGCGCCCTATTCCTATTTAAATGACATCACTGCTTCTGGAAACTACCGTGGATGGCCACAGTTGTTGACTCAACTCTTCATTTTTTTACACCAAACCACCCAAACCTCATTTCCAGCAGGAAGCTCAAACCAGGGTGGCTCTCCAGCAAAAGCCAGGAGGAAAGCGTCACCTTTCTCAAAGCTAAGATTTTTCCTTATCAAATGGGAGATCCCAGAGTACGTACTGTATTCCTGAATCGCTGAGAATGTCTGCAGAGAGAAAGGAAAACACTGTGAGGGTCAGACCATGCTGTGTCCTGTGTTCGTGGGTCTTTTCTTCACTTGGTGACGTTAGAAAACTGGTTGGGCAGTTTGGGAGGCCGAGACGGGCGGATCACGAGGTCAGGAGATCGAGACCATCCTGGCTGACACGGTGAAACCCCGTCTCTACTAAAAAATACAAAAAACTAGCCGGGCGAGGTGGCGGGCGCCTGTAGTCCCAGCTACTCGGGAGGCTGAGGCATGAGAATGGCGTAAACCCGGGAGGCGGAGCTTGCAGTGAGCTGAGATCCGGCCACTGCACTCCAGCCTGGGTGACAGAGCGAGACTCCGTCTCAAAAAAAAAAAAAAAGAAAAAAGAAAACTGGTTGGGAGATAGTGCTCGAGGCAATGGCCCCCAAATAAAGTCTAGAAGACACTTGTGGAAATGAGTAAAAGTACTGCATGAGATTTCCAAAATGATTTTTGGTTGCAACGTCACCGCTATTTTCAAGAATGCATTTCTCCTGAGGAAAATGCTCTCTGCCATGCAGGGTATCACTAATGCTGTCATCTATGAGTGCCATCTGGAACAAGTTCCAAGTTGGCAATGAATGGGCTCTCACATACCTCTGCCCACCAAGAAATTCTGTGGCTCATCTGTAAAGTACGTGGTAAGATTTAAATATCTTAATTCGGAGAAAATAGAAAGAAACCAAAAGAAATAAAATTGCCATCTCAGACAAAGAAAGAAGACTTTACCGAGTGTGCTGCCCGGATCAGGTCCCAGGAAGTCACCGAGGGCCACTGCCACTTCTGGAGGTAGAAGAAGCCTAGAAAACATAGAGTCACTGTCAGCCGTGGGAGCTGCTGAAGGACCTCTGG
>NW_020254533.1:0-1231 GCF_003255815.1 Theropithecus gelada
GGGGAAAGCTGTAACTCTGTGAGATGATTTCGCAGAACACAAAGAAGGTTCTCAGACAGCTTCTTTGTCTTTGTTATCGGAGGATATTTCCTTTGGCCCTATAGACTTCAAAGGGATCCGAAATATCTCTTCTCAGATTCCACAGAAATAAGGCTAGCAAAGAGATCAACGAAATACAGATGTAACTCTCTGAGTGGAAGTCACACATCACAGAGCAACTTCTCAGAAAGCTATTTTCCAGATTTCATCTGCGGATATTTCCTTTTATACCATAGCCCTCTATGGGCTTCCAAATATCACCTTGCCAATTCCACTAGAACTGTGTTAGCGAAAGACTTCTTGAGGGGAAAGCTGTAACTCAGTGAGTTGATTTCACAGATCACAAAGAAGTTTCTCAGAAAGCTTCTTTCTCTTTGTTATCGGAGGATATTTCCTTTGGCCCTATGCTCTTCAAAGGGTTCCGAAATATCTGTTATCATATTCCACAGAAATAAGGCTAGCAAAGAGATCCACGAAATACAGATGTAACTCTCTGAGTGGAAGTCACACATCACAGAGCAGTTTCTCAGAAATCTTCTTACCACATTTCGTCTGAGGATATTTCCTTTTCCACCATAGCCCTCTATGGGCTTCCAAATATCACTTTGTCAATTCCACAAGAACTCCCTTAGCGACAGGCTTCTTGAGGGGAAAGCTGTAACTCTGTGAGATGATTTCACAGAACACAAAGAAGTTTCTCAGAAAGCTTCTTTCTCTTTGTTTTCAGAGGATATTTCCTTTGGCCCTATAGACTTCAAAGGGATCCGAAATATCTGTTCTCAGATTCCACAGAAATAAGGCTAGCAAAGAGATCCACGATATACAGATGTAACTCTTTGAGTGGAATTCCCAAATCACAGAGCAGTTTCTCGGAAAGCTTCTTTCCAGTTTTCATCTGAGGATATTTCATTTATCACCAGAGCCCTCTAAGGGCTTCCAAATATCACTTTGCCAATTCCACAAGAACTGTCTTAGGCAAAAGATTCTTGATGGGAAAGCTGTAACTCTGTGAGATGATTTCACAGAACACAAAGAAGTTTCTCAGAAAACTTCTTTCTCTTTGTTATCGGAGGATATTTCCTTTGGCCCCATAGACTTCAAAGGGATCCGAAATATCTGTTCTCAGATTCCACAGAAATAAGGCTAGCAAAGAGATCCACGAAATACAGATGTAACTCTTGAGATGAATTAA
>NW_020254534.1:0-1231 GCF_003255815.1 Theropithecus gelada
TGATATTTGGAAGCCCATAGAGGACTATGGTGAAAAAAGAAATAATCTCAGATGAAATCTGGAAAGAAGCTTTCTGAGTAACTGCTGAGTGTTCTGTTAATTCATCTCACAGAGTTACATCTGTATTTCGTGGATCTCTTTGCTAGCCTTATTTCTGTGGGATCTGAGAAGAGATATTTCGGATCCCTTTGAAGACTCTAGGGCCAAAGGAAATATCCTGCGATAACAAAGAGAAAGAAGATTTCTCAGAAACTTCTTTGTGTTCTGTGAAATCAACTCAGAGAATTACTGCTTTCCCCTCCATAAGCCTTTCGCTAAGACAGTTCTTGTGGAATTGGCAAAGTGATATTTGGAAGTCCATAGAGGGCTATGGTGAAAAAGGAAATATCCTCAGGTGAAATCTGGAAAGAAGCTTTCTGACAAACTGCTGAGTGTTCTGTTAATTCATCTCACGGAGTTCCATCTGTATTTCGTGGATCTCTTTGCTAGCCTTATTTCTGTGGAATCTGAGAACAGATATTTCGGATCCCTTTGAAGACTAGAGTGCCAAAGGAAATATCCTCCGATAACAAAGAGAAAGAAGCTTTCTGAGAAAATTCTTTGTGTTCTGTGAAATCATCTCACAGAAATACAGCTTTCCACTCAAGAGGCCTTTCCCTAAGACAGTTCTTGTGGAATTGGCAAAGTGATATTTGGAAGCCCGTAGAGGTCTATGTTGAAAAAGGAAATATCCTCAGATGAAATCTGTAAAGAAGATTTCTGAGAAACTGCTGAGTGTTCTGTTAATTCATCTCCCAGAGTTACATCTGTATTTCGTGGATCTCTTTGCAACTTTTTTTCTGTGGAATCTGAGAACAGATATTTCGGATCCCTTTGAAGACTATAGGGCCAAAGGAAATATCCTCCGATAACAAAGAGAAAGAAGCTTTCTGAGAAACTTCTTTGTGTTCTGTGAAATCATCTCACAGAATTACAGCTTTCCCCTTAAGAAGCCTTTCGATAAGACATTTCTTGTGGAATTTGCAAAGTGATATTTGGCAGCCCATAGAGGGCTATGGAGAAAAAGGAAATATCCTCAGATGAAATCTGGAAGGAAGCTTTCTGAGAAACTGCTGAGTGTTCTGTTAATTCATCTCACAGAGTTACATGTGTATTTCGTGGATCTCTTTGCTAGCCTTATTTAAGTGGAAACTGAGAACAGATATTTCGGATCCCTTTGAAGACTATAGGG
>NW_020254535.1:0-685 GCF_003255815.1 Theropithecus gelada
AAAGCTTTTTTCTCTTTGTTATCGGAGGATATTTCCTTTGGCCCTATAGTCTTCAAAGGGATACGAAATATCTGTTCTCAGATTCCACAGAAATAAGGCTAGCAAAGAGATCCACGAAATACACATGTAACACTGTGAGAAGAATTAACAGAACACTCAGCAGTTTCTCAGAAAGCTTCCTTCCAGATTTCATTGGAGGATATTTCCTTTTTCACCATAGCCCTCTATGGGTTTCCAAATATCACTTTGCCAATTCCAGAAGAACTGTCTTAGCGAAACGCTTCTTGAGGGAAAAGCTGTAACTCTGGGAGATGATATCACAGAACACAAAGAAGTTTCTCAGAAAGGTTCTTTCTCTTTGTTATCGGAGGATATTTCCTTGGCCCTACAGTCTTCAAAGGCATCCGAAATATCTGTTCTCAGATTCCACAGAAATAAGGCTAGCAAAGAGACCCACGAAATACGGATGTAAATTCGTGAGATGAATTAACGGAACACTCAGCAGTTTCTCAGAAAGCTTCTTTCTAGATTTCATCGGAGGATATTTCCTTTTTCAACATAGCCCTCTATGGGCTTCCAAATATCGCTTTGCCAATTCCACAAGAACTGTCTTAGCGAAAGGCTTCCTGAGGGAAAAGCTGTAACTCTGTGAGATGATTTCACAGAACACAAGGAATTTTCTCAG
>NW_020254535.1:763-1231 GCF_003255815.1 Theropithecus gelada
CAGATTCCACAGAAATAAGGCTAGCAAAGAGACCCACGAAATACAGATGTAACTTCGTGAGATGAATTAACAGAACACTCAGCAGTTTCTCGGAAAGCGTCTTTCCAGATTTCATCGGAGGATATTTCCTTTTTCACCATAGCCCTCCAGGGGCTTCCAAATATCACTTTGCCAATTCCACCACAACAGTCTTAGCGAAAGGCTTCTTGAGGGAAATGCTATAACTCTGTGAGATGATTTCAGAGAACACAAAGAAGTTTCTCAGAAAGGTTCTTTCTCTTTGTTATCAGAATATATTTCCTTTGGCCCTATAGTCTCCAAAGGGATCAGAAATATCTGTTCCCAGATTCCACAGATATAAGGCTAGCAAAGAGACCCACGAAATACAGAGTTAACTTCGTGAGATGAATTAACAGAACACTCAGCAGTTTCTCAGAAAGCTTCTTACCAGATTTCATCGGAGGATAT
>NW_020254536.1:0-1231 GCF_003255815.1 Theropithecus gelada
TTTTTTCTTTAATGTGTGATCATAATTGTCACGGTGAGGAATGAATGAAGCAACACATGGCAGGCCTTGAAACAATCGCACATAGTAGGTATTCGATTCAGGTGTAACTCTGTTTCCTTCTTATAATGGCTTACATTGGGAAATCGTGAACACTGTATCCTTTACCCTTGGAACAACCCAATGGGTAGGTAAATAAAGCTGAATTTTATACCTCAAGAAACCATGCATCTTCATCTGCGCCAAATGCTCATGATTGTAAGGAGCACTGGTGGTTGGTTTATTATGTCCTTGGTACTTTGCACCTATTAACCCAGTTAGTCCTCATAATAGTTGTGAGAGAGAGAGCGTTTTTATCGCCATTTGACAGATGAGGAAAGTGAAGCACAAGTGTTAAGCAGTTTATCCGAGGTATCCTAGCTGCAGGTCAGGTGCAGGCAGCCTGGCTGCAGAGCCCTTGCTCTGTCCGCTGCACTACCTGACTTCCCAGGAGTATGTACGCTGAGAGTCAAAGGGGATTCTTCCACACAGACCAACCAATTACAATGTCTGAATGAGTCAAACGACTTCCAGTTGGGCTCCAGGAGAGAAGGAATCATCACGGCCTCTCTAAATCCATGTTTCCATTTTGAATCTTCAATGCGAGGTGAGACACTAAGTGGCTAGTTTAGGTGGAGTGGCTGATTTTACACATGTGGTTGTGTGTGTGTGTGTGTGTGCGTGCGTGCGTGTGTGTGTGTGTGCACCTCACTAAAGTAAACTGATAGTTTAAATGCTTACATTACCATTAATTTCATTTGTATATGTGAGCCCCCACACACCTATATACAAACACACCCTGTTCCAGAACAATGACTTAGTGAAGAATGGGATTTCCACTCTGTCACACAAATTGAGGAAAGCACTGAAGTAGGGCATTTCTGATTGATTTTACCATTGCTGGAATTTTCTTTTCCTTTATAACATAGACTCCTTCTGTGGAGATTCCATAAATTAAAGTCTTTTTTTGTATTGTGCGTTATTTCTTTTGATTTTCATAATTTATTTCCATTTTAAACTTTAATTTTAAGTTAAAAATAAAAATTATATATGTTTACGGCATTCAACATGAGGTTTCATATATGTATACGTTGTGGAATGACAAAATGGAGCTAATTAGCATACTCAATTCCTCACATACATATTTTATTGTGATGAGAACATGTTTACAATCTACTCTTACAGCTGTTTTCAA
>NW_020254537.1:0-1231 GCF_003255815.1 Theropithecus gelada
ATGGACTTCAACCACGTGTCCCCAAAGTGTCTCAGATATTGAACCCACTGATTTGAAAACTGACATCCACATAAGATGTTCACTGCTTAATTCATTGTCATTCATACACGGAGACTTTGGGGATGGCCTTCAACACGGGAATGGGGAGAGCAAGACTGGTCCTCCCTCCAAACGGAAGACCCAGTGAGAAAAGGGAACGAGCCAGTGATGGCCGGATGAACGTGGGTGGATCCTACATGCATTTTGCTGAGGGAAAGAAGCCAGACCCAATAAGCTACCACGTAGGATTCCCCTTCCTGGGTCATTCTGGAAAAGACCAAATCATAGGGACTGAGAAGTAGTCTGGGTGGCCAAGGGTTGACAGACTGGGGAGAGGCTGGGTGCATAGGGGCCACCCTGGAGACTTGGAAGATGAAGGAGTCACTCCAGGAGGGGCTGGAGCAGTGGCCGGGAGACTCTGTCCATTGGTTTAGAACCGTGGAGGAACTGTACACCCAAACACTGAACTGGTGTCTGTGCAAACTGAAAAAAAATAAAGAAAACCATTCAGAGTGAAAAGGATCAGGCAAGTCACTGTACGACTGGGCTATCTGCATGTCCCAGATGTGGATTTTACTGAACTATTTCTTCAAAGGCCCTGAGAAGCTCACTGCTTATCTGGTGAATCATCTGAACCTGAAATGGGATTCGTTGTTAGGCTTTGTGGACAAAGTGAAACCAACGGCATCTGCACAAAACAAACAAAAGCCTCCTTTCTCTGTCTCCTAGGCAGCGGGAACTATTCTACATCCTCCTGGCATATTCGGAGTATAACCCAGTGAGTATTCCCGGCAGTGACGTTCCCGGGCAGTATTTCCCTGTTCACAGGAGTGGGTGTCCGGTGGGTGCCATCGCTTCTTTTAAAGTTAGTATGGACAAGGTGCTGAAGTGCCTGATGGACTTGGCTCTTGTCATGAAATATATTTGCACCCTGAGGAAGCCTCTTCTTCAGAGGAAGCCTCCCCAGTCACCTCTGCCCTCTCCGATGACATGAGTCCTCCCAAGTGACCTCAGTCCTCCCAGGTGATGTCCTTTCACAGTGACTCTGGCTCTTGCAGGAGGTGGGCTACTGCAGGGACCTGAGCCACATCGCGGCCTTGTTCCTCCTTTATCTCCCTGAGGAGGATGCATTCTGGGCACTGGTACAGCTGCTGGCCAGGGAGAGGCACTCCCTGCAGGGTAGGTGAACAGG
>NW_020254538.1:0-1231 GCF_003255815.1 Theropithecus gelada
GTCGCAGACACTTTTTGGCTTATGCCACCCAAAAGCTTCCCTACCCCGCCTGCCTTTGAGTCCCTCTCAAACACAGGTGGCGGTGGCTGCCCCCTTGTTATACAGCAAGCCCTGAATCACGGCCTTTGCACCTTCTCATTCATGTTCTCTGCTTATTTCTATGTCAGAGTAGAGGAGGGAGGGAGTGTGGAAGAGCTGGTGAGTCCAGAACTCCAGAAATGTGAGATGGGAAGCCCGTGGGCAGGAGAGCAGCTGGAGCCTCCACATCACCGTGAGAGCTTCCTCCAGGCCACTGACCTGAGCTCTGGCGTGGACACTGGTTTGGGGCAGCCTCCTCACATGCAGCCATGCAAGCCCTGTAAGGACAGGCCCCTGCGCCCCTTGGCATCAGAAGTGGGGCAAAGGGAGTCCAGGCACAGTGGCTCATGCTTATAATTCTAGCACTTTGAGAGGCCAAGATGGGCAGATCACTTGAGGTCAGGAGTTCAAGACCAGTCTGGCCAACATGGCAAAACCCTGTCTGTACTAAAAATAGAAAAAATTAGCCAGGCGTGGTGGTGGGCACCTGTAGTCCCAGCTACACAGGAGGCTAAGGCAGGAGAATCACTTGAACCCAGGAGATGGAGTTTGCAGGGAGGCGAGATTGTGCCACAGCACTCCAACTTGTGCCATAGAGCCAGACTCAGTCTCAAACAAATAATAAATAAATAAATAGGCCGGGTGCAGTGGCTCATGCCTGTAATCCCAGCACTTTGGGAGGCCAAGGTGTGAGGATCATGAGAGATCAGGAGTTCAAGATGAGCCTGGCCAACATGGTGAAACCCTGTCTCTACTAAAAATACAAAAATTAGTTGGGCGTGGTGGTGGGCATCTGTAGTCCCAGCTACACAGGAGGCTGAGGCAGGAGAATCACTTGAACCCAGGAAGCAGAGGTTGTAATGAGCCGAGATTGTGCCACTGCACTCCAGCCTGAGAGACAGAGCAAGACTCTGTCAAAAAAAAGAAAGACAGAGAGAGAGAGAGAGAGAGAGAGAGAGAGAGAGAGAGAGAGAGGGAGGGAGGGAGGGAGGGAAGGAAGGAAGGAAGGAAAAAAGAAAGAGAGAGAAAGGAAGGAAGGAAAGAAAAAGAAAGACAGAAAGAAAGGAAAGAAAGAAAGAAAGAAAGGAAAGAGAAAGAAAGGAAGAAAGGAAGGAAGGAAGGAAGGAAGGAAGGAAGGAAGGAAGGAAGGAAG
>NW_020254539.1:0-7515 GCF_003255815.1 Theropithecus gelada
CTGGCCCAGGGCAGTGAGGGGCTTAGCACCTGGGCCAGCAGCTGCGGAGGTTGCACCAGGTCCCCCAGCAGTACTAGCCCGCCAGCGCTGCACTCAAATTCTCACAGGGCCTTATAGCTGCCTCCCGGCGGGGCAGGGCTCGGGACCTGCAGCCCGCCATGTCTAAGCTTCCCCCTCTGCGGTGGGCTCCCGGGCGGCTCAAGCCTCCCCGAACCGCCCCCTGCTCCTGGGCGACTAGTCCCACCGACAGCCCAAGGGCTGACGAGTGCAGGCGCCCCTCGGGACTGGCAGACAGCTCTGCCTGCAGCCCCTGTGCAGGATCCACTAGGTGAAGCCAGCTGGGCTCCTGAGCCGGATGGGGACTTGGAGAACTTTTATATCTAGCCGGAGGATTGTATGTGCACCAATCAGCACTCTGTATCTAGCTAATCTGGTGGGGACTTGGAGAACTTTTATGTCTAGCTAGAGGATTGTAAATACACCAATCAGCACTCTGTGTCTAGCTCAGGGTTTGTAAATACACTAATCAGTACTCTGTGTCTAGCTCAAGGTTTGTAAATACACCAGTTGGTACTCTGTATCTAGCTAACTGTGTAGCTAACCTAGTGGGGACTTGGAGAACTTTTATGTCTAGCACTGTGTCTACTTCAAGGATTGTAAACCCAGCAATCAGCACTCTGTGTCTAGCTCAGGGTTTGTAAATACACCAATCAGTACTCTGTATCCAGCTCAAGGTTTGTAAATACACCAATTGGTACTCTGTATCTAGCTAACTCTGTATCTAGGTAACCTAGTGGGGACTTGGAGAACTTTTCTGTCAAGCACTCTGTGTCTAGCTCAAGGATTGTAGACACACCAATCAGCACTCTGTTAAAATGGACCAATCAGCTCTCTGTAAAATAGACCAATGAGCTCTCTGTAAAATGGATGTGGGTGGGGTCAGATAAGGGAATAAAAGCAAGCTGCCCGAGCCAGCAGTGGTAGTCTGCTGAGGTCCGCTTCCATAGCGTGGAAGCTTTGTTCTTTAGCTCTTTGCAATAAATCTTGCTGCTGCTCACTCTTTAGGTCCATGCTGCCTTTGTGAGCTGTAACACTCACCGTGAAGGTCGGTAGCTTTACTCCTGAAGCCAATGAGACCACAAACCCACGGGGAAGAATGAACAACTCCAGATGCGCTGCCTTTAAGAGCTGTAATACTCATTATGAAGGTCTGTAGCTTCACTCCTGACAGCAAGGCCACGAACCCACCAGAAGGAAGAAGTTCCATACACTTCTGAACATCTGAAGGAACAAACTCCAGACACACTGTCTTTAAGAACTGTAACATTCACCGCAAGGGTCCGCGGCTTCATTCTTGAAGTCAGTGAGACCAAGAACCCACCAATTCCGGACACAGTAGTAGGTGGTATAGCCAAAGGTATGAGGCAGTAGGCACCCTCAGGCACCATGAGAAGGCAGGTTTAATGACTCGTCTTTTGGGGGAGAGAAATTTAAAAGCACCTCAAAACTATAAATTTTAAAAGCATTAGGTTTTTTGATCCAGAAATTTTACTTTTAGAAATCTATTCTAAGGTGATTTTTAGCCTCATGTGGAACAAATGTGGATGTCCCCTTAACCTCTCAAACCCCTCAGAAAAACGTGATAAAAAACCATGCTAGTACAAAATAACAAATACATAATAAAGTTCAAAAAGACATACACAAACACACAGACATACGCATGCACATAAGTGAAATAAGATAGCCTCAATTTCCAAAATTAGAAAGAGAACTAAAAATCCAGCATGAGAAGTGGATAATGGCCCATGTGAATTTTGATCTGGGAGCATTGAGGTTTTTATTCTCACTGATGCACAGACGACTTAACTTCTGGTTAAATGAGACAATGGGCTGGAACAAAGATTCTGATATAACACTTCCGGCTGAAACGGGGAGCCCTAGGAAAAGTGGATAAGAAAAACTCTATCCATTTTGTCCTTTCAAAGTGTCCAAAGAACTCTTTGGCTTTTCAGTGTAGTCAGAGAAAGAAAGAAAGAAATAAAAGAACAGAAAAAACTTTAAGGGCTTAGAGGCAAAATCTACAGTATCAGCTATTAATATTTTAAATCCTGCCTCCATTGATGGAGATTTAAAAACCTAAAAATGTTTTTTAAAAAACCTAAAAATGATTTAGAAACCTAAAAATGTTTTCAAGTTTCACTTATCCTTAATCAATAAACTTGCTTTTCTTCTTATAAAATTTATAGCCATATAACCAATTATGTCTCTTATTTTGGGGGAGAAATAAAGATGAAGCCAAGAGATACCGTTTCCACTAAATTGTAACAGTTGTATGGAATTTCATGACCAGGTTAAAAATCTAACCAGTCTGGCTCCAGAGACTTTTACCTAAATCATTTATGAAAACAACGCAGGCTGAGATGAGTTAGCAGATGCAACAAAAATTATAGTAGTCTCAAAACCAGGAGAAAACTAAACAATTTAAAAGAGATTATTATTTTAAATATTTTTAAATGATTGAAGATATACAAGAGGGCATAGAAATATTAACAAAAGAATGTGATACCACAAAAAATACTAGACAGACTTGAAAGAAATGAGGTAGAACATCTGAAAGCAAAAAAATATAAAATTAAAATAGAAAATGCAATGAACTGCTTAAATAATAGCTAGACACAGCTAAAAAGGGGGTGAGAAAATGGGGAGACAGATCTCAGAAAAAGCCCTAAAATGCAACCAAGAGCAGTAAGAGGTTGGACACATGAAAAACACTTAAGTGAAGTGGACAATCAAATGGAAATATTGAGCATTCATCTAAGTTTGTGTGTGTAAGAATGGAGAGGGAAGAAATATCTCTGGGAAAAAAATAGCAGCAAATATCCAGAACTGAAAAAGACATGATTATTCAGATTGAGTTCTGAGTAAGAGAAATAGAGCAGAAGTCTTCTTCACTGAGGGAGTTCTCTTGACTTACTCAGTAACTCAGCTAATCAGTGGGTTTTCTCCATTCTCTCTTGCCAGTTCTTATAGTCACTTCCAACTAGGCAGTGACTATATGGTACATCAGTGCACTCTTGCTCCCACCAGTTGAATTCTATTTTATTTATTTAATTTTATTTATTTATTTATTTTGAGATGGAGTGTTGCTCTGTTGCCCAGGCTGAAGTGCAGTGGCGCAATCTCGGCTCACTGCAACCTCCACCTCCCAGGTTCATGCCATTCTCCTGCTTCAGCCTCCTGAGTAGCTGGGACTACAGGTGCCCCCCCACCATGCCCGGCTAATTCTTTTTTGTATTTTTAGTAAAGACGGAGTTTCACTGTGTTAGCCAGGATGGTCTCGATCTCCTGACTTTGTGATCCACCCGCCTTGGCCTCCCAAAGTTCTGGGATTACAGGCGTGAGCCACCGTGCCTGGCCTTGAGTTCTATTTTTAAAAATTCAGTTTTGTTTTGTCTCTGTTAAGATGAGTTGCACATGTTATTTTTATTATCCAGACCAATAAAATATCAACATAAAACAAAAAAGTTGTGTCAAGTAAAGCTAAATTGAATGTTTTGGGAGAATTCCATAAAGGTATGCCACTTAAATAAATTAGCTCTAAAATTGGGTTTTGGAAGGAAGTCAAAAGTCATAAATATCCGGAATATGGTGAACACAACTGCTTCCTACAATGTCTTTTAGTTTCTTGCATTCACTATAGAGAAACTGGAATTGGAAATTGTAGAGAATGCATAATGCACGTAGTTCATGAAGGAAAGATAACATAAAAATGAGACCAGTAGGCCTGTCTCAAAGGAAGGGACTTGTCTATTTTAAAACGTTTCCCAACAGAATAAATTAAATGCTTAAGATAGCTGGAGTGCAATGGCGCAATCTCCACCCACTGCAACCTCTGCCTCCCAGGTTCAAGCGATTCTCATGCCTCAGCCTCCCAAATAGCTGGGATTACAGGCATACACCACCACGTTCAGCTAGCTTTTTGTATTTTTAGTAGAGATGGAGTTTCACTGTGCTGGCCAGGCTGGTCTCGAACTTCTGACCTCAGGTGATCCACCAGCCTTGGCCTCCCAAAGTGCTGGGAGTACAGGTGTTAGCCACCAAGGCAGGCCTAATTGTTGTTTTAAATGATTCCCACCTTTTAAAAATTTTCCATTTCTCCAGTGAGCTAATGCTATAATAAGAGATCTTCCTCTAAAAACAAGAACTACAGGATATCAAAGTCAGGAACAAAAAGGAAATTACTTACCAAGAGGAAAAAAAAAAAATAGCAGAGTTCAAATCAGCAACTGTATCTATGATTCCACTGCCAAATCTAAGGTCATGATTTCCCCTATACTTTATTCTAGGAGTTATAATTTTTAGCCCATGTATTTAGGTTGTTGTACCAGCACCATTTGTTGAAGACTGTTCTTTCTCCGTTGAATGGATGTGGCAACCTTGTCAAATATCAATGGGTCATAGATTTATAGATTGATTCCTGGACTTTGAATTCTTTTTTCTAAATTTATTTTTTATTTCAATAGGTTTTTAGGGAGCAGGTGGTGTTTGCTATATGAATAAATTCTTTAATGATGATTTCTAAGATTTTGGTGCACCCATCACCCAGGCAGTGTACACCGTATCCAACATGTAGTCTTTTGTCTCTCACCCGCCTCCCACCCTTTCCTCCTAAGTCCCCAAAGTCCAATGCCTCATTCTTATGTCTTTGTGCTGTACTCTCAATTCTATTCCATTGTTTTATATGTCTGTTCTTATGCCAGTATCACACTGCTTTGATTACTGTAACTTTGTAGTAAGTTTTAAAATTGGGAAGTGTGAGTTCTCCAACTTTGCTTTTCATTTTTTAATGTTGTTTTTGCTATCGAGGGCTCCTTGCAATTCCATATGAATTTGAGAGTCAATTTTTCCATTTCCGCAAAAAAGGCTATTGCAGTTTCAATAAAAATTACCCTAAATTTGTAGTCATCTGAGGTACATACTAATATCTTAACAACATTAAGTCTTTCAGTTCATGGACACAAGATATCTTTCCATTATTTTAGGTCTTCTTTAATTTATTTCAGCAATGTGTTACGGTTTTCATTGTACAAGTCTTTCACCTCCTTAGCAAAACTTATTCCCTGATATTTTATTCTTTTAGATACTATTGTAAATAAATTTTTTTTTGTTTTCTTTGTTGAGTGCTCATTGCAAGTATATAAAAATGCAACTGATTTGTGTCTATTGATCTTGTACCCTATAACTTTCTTGCATTTGTTTATTAGCTCTAGTAGCTTCTGGTGGATTATTTGGGATATTCTTTTTGTAGGATTATACTATCTGTAAATAGAAATATTTTACTTGTTTTTAAAAATATCTGGATGCCATTTACTTCTTTTTCTTGTCAAATTGCTCTGGCTAGAACTTCCAGTGCAATGTTAAATAGCAGTGGTGAAAGAAGCCATCCTTATCTTGTTCTTGATCTTAGGAAGAAAGCTTTCAGTCTTTCATCATTGAATCTTTCATTATGTTAGCTGCAGGTTTTTCATAAATGCCCTTTATTATGTCAAGGCACTGACTTATAAAAATATAACACTATTTGGGTATTTTTAAAAACAGAAGAAAAGGTCAGAAAACTCAGATATTTCAAAGGAAATTGAAATTAAATTATTCCAATATCCTCAGATTTTTCTGAAGGAGATAGACAATTGATCAACACTTGTAGACTTTGTTACGTATTCTTTTAGTGCTTAATTTAAGTGTTTAACATGCTCACTTGACTTATCAGAGTCTATATAAATAAGGAGGAAAATGCAGGAAATAGAAAATAAACATGATTACGTGGATCAAAGGAATTTTTACAAAGAGAAATTCTAAGATTTGCTTTTTAAAAATTCAATAGCATGTAACTGAATAGTATATAATTATGAAGGGGACATCTGGAATATATTGAGAAAACGTGAGTGAAATAGATGAAAAAAATGTACTAGGAAAATAACAGAAAAAAAAAGTTGTCCTACAGTTTTAATAACAGGCACAATGGGCCTTATGGAATTTTAGTCTACCTGATATTGGAGGGATGCAGCTCCCAGAGTCAATGACAGCAGGAAGAGGACCACTGGGAACACCAGGAAAAAAGGAAGCTCAGAAGGAATTCAGGAAGCAGGAAACATTGCAACACGCTTGGGTAGGAATAGCCTGGTCAGTATGTTGCCACAGCTGCTGCTGCTGTCATCACCTCTGTTACTGCTGCTACTGTGAGGATTCTGGCCTTCAAAATTTCTAGATGCCTTGTTTCACTCACGTACAGTTCAGAGTCTCGGGAGCACACTATGAGGGACTGGTAGGAAGGCTTGGATTCTATGGTGGAGGCAGGCAGTAGGAATTGGTCTCTAGCCAACATGATCAATTGTGGAAAGCAGAAATTCACCAAAAAGTAACTGGGGAGACCTTATGAAGAATAATATATGAGAATTTTTTGAAGTGTCTGGAAAGAGATGAGAATTAGAAGCAATTACTAATATAGGAGGAAAAGGATAGACCAATCAGAATTTTTAAAATTCTACATATTTATGTAGATTTTTACATATTTTATGATAAAATTGCACTCACGCATGGCTTCTGTATTCTTTAAAAACAGATCCTAAATTATATTTTAAAAAGAACTTTTGCCTTTAAGAGTTGGAAGTATCTACTCACAGCACTTTTAAACTTTCATGGGAATAATTGAGGAAAATCCTGCTTCAGCAAAATTCAAGGAAGAAGAAATCTTCCTGGGACTGTACAAGTTTCACCGTTGGCTAATCTACTTTTTTTTTTTTTCCTTGAAATGCATTGGCTTCATCTACCTTTAGAAGTTCCTTCTGTTGAAAACTCTAGATGATTTTTTTTTCCTC
This sequence comes from Theropithecus gelada, assembly GCF_003255815.1. Classification (NCBI taxonomy): domain Eukaryota; kingdom Metazoa; phylum Chordata; class Mammalia; order Primates; family Cercopithecidae; genus Theropithecus; species Theropithecus gelada. The sequence goes on from NW_020254539.1 coordinate 6,876, forward strand.
CCTCTGAAGCCAACTAGATACTTTGTAGTCAAATAAATTGTCAGCAAAATTGCTGAATCTGGAGATTTTGCTGTAGTAAAAATGTGGCCACTGCCTTCTCAGAGTAGCTCACCATTTGGGATTATATATGAAAACCCATGTAAAATAAAAGCTGTCAAAATGACAAAAAAATTATGTCATTCTCGAATTATCATTTTGCTGTGGAAATTTAGTTTTATATGTGTGTAGGGGTGTTGTCTGTGTCTATGTCTGAGAAAGTAGGAGCAGGGAGAGAGAGAGAGAAACAGACAAAGAGACAAAGACAAACAGAATGACTCACTTCAACTCCCTAAGGCCGATGTAGCTATTTGTATTTCAGGATAAACAATCTGGAGTATAAAATGGACTTCAGTATGTACCTTTACTAATAATACTTATCTAACACTCTAACTGAAGTTAATTATCTATGACATAAATCAGGAGAGTCACATTTTGGAGGTTTCTTCTGTGATATTTGTGGATCCATTCACTGGTATTTGATTCATTCATTTATCCCTTTAGCAAACCTCCTTTAAGTGTCTCTTGTGTGGTAGTTTTCTGTTTTTCTTTTTATGAGCTTTTTTTTTTTTTTTTTTTTTTTTTTTTTTTTTTTATTTTTTTT
>NW_020254540.1:0-1231 GCF_003255815.1 Theropithecus gelada
CTTTTCTTTTCTTTTCTTTTCTTTTCTTTTCTTTTCTTTTCTTTTCTGAGACAGACTCTCACTCTGTCACCCAGGCTGGAGTGCAGTGGCATGATCACAGCTCCCTGCAGCCTCCAACTCCTGGGCTCAAGCTATCTTCCTGCTACACCTTTCCAAGTAGATGGCACTACAGGCATGCACCACTCCCAGAGAATTTCTTTTGATTTTCTTTAGAGATGGAGTCTCACCGTGTTACCCAGGCTGGTCTCCAACTCCTGTACTCAAGCAATTCTTCTGCCTCGGCCTCCCAAAGTGCTGGAATTACATGCATGAGCCATCACACTCGGCCCATTTAAGTCTTACAATTACTCTTTGAAGTGGAAACTATTATTATTATCCCTATTTTACTGGGAGAACAACTAAGACTTAGAGATATTAAAAATGGCTAATTATACCATTCAGCTAGTAAGTGGCAAAATCCAAATGAAGACAGTCTTCTGATGCAAAGCTGATCAACCACTGAGTCAGAGAGCAAATTCCAACCACAAAGTCTATCTGAGAGCAGCCCGAGGCTTTGGTTTATCCACCTAGTCATGGCAGAAGGAGCTACAGGAAGAAGACAAAATTGTTCAAAGGGAAATAGAGATATTAAAAGAAAGACAACCCTGAAGAAAATGTTGGGACAGACCAATTTGAGTGAGTAGTGGGAAACAGGAAGGAGTAAGAATATGGAGAATGGGAGAAATTAGAGAAGACAGGATGTGTGTTATGAAAAACAAGAAACAAAGTTTAGAGAAAAATCCATAATCCACAATGTAAATTGCTGCCAAAGGGGATAACAACTAGAAGGTTATGGGAAACTTTAGTATAATAATGACAAACAAGTAAAACATGCTTATTACATGTTGGGAACTGTTTTAAGTACTTTACACGTATTAATCATATGGTCATCACAGCAAGTTTATTACCCCATTTCACAGATGGAAGCTGATGCACAGAGAAGCAATGCCTTGCTAAAATAATTAAATGGGAGGAACTTTGACTGAGACGTCTCTGACACCCTGGGTTCTGGAGTAAGCAAGCCAAAACCCAATACAGAACTTAAAAGAAAACAAAACTTAACCTCAGCCAATCACAGGCACCCTCCTGGGCATTAGGTAATGTTATCTTGAACTTTCTGTCAAGATATTCTAAATAAGGCATTGGCTCACACTTTAGCCAATCAAATAATTTATTTTATTTGCTCTTACAT
>NW_020254541.1:0-1230 GCF_003255815.1 Theropithecus gelada
ATGAAGTTTCTCAGAAAGCTTCTTTCTCTTTGTTATCGGAGGATATTTCCTTTGGCCCTATAGTCTTCAAAGGGATCCGAAATATCTGTTCTCAGATTCCACAGAAATAAGGCTAGCAAAGAGATCCACAAATACAGATGTCACTCTGTGAGATGAAGTAAGAGAACACTAAGCAGTTTCTCAGAAAGCTTCGTTCCAGATTCCATCTGAGGTTATTTCCTTTTTCACCATAGCCCTCTATGGGCTTCCAAATATCACTTTGCCAATTCCACAAGAACTGTCTTGGCGTAAGGCTTCTTGAGGGGAAAGCTGTAGCTCTGTGAGATGATTTCACAGAACACAAAGTAGTTTCTCAGGAAGCTTCTTTCTCTTTGTTTTCCGAGGATATTTATGTTGACCCTATAGTCTTCAAAGGGATCCGAAATATCTGTTCTCAGATTCCACAGAAATAAGGCTAGCAAAGACATCCACGAAATACAGATGTAACTCTGTGACGTGAATTAAGAGAACACTCAGCGGTTTCTCAGAAAGCTTCTTTCCAGATTTCATCTGAGGATATTTCCTTTTTCACCATAGCCCTCTATGGGCTTCCAAATATCACATTGCCAATTCCACAAGAACTTTCTTAGCGAAAGGCCTCTTGAGGGGAAAGCTGTAACTCTGTGAGATGATTTCACAGAACACAAAGAAGTTTCTCAGGAAGCTTCTTTCCCTTTTTTTTCGGAGGATATTTCCCTTGGCCCTATAGTCTTCGAAGGGATCCGAAATATCAGTTCTCAGATTCCACAGAAATAAGGCTTGCAAAGAGATCCACGAAATGCAGATGTAACTCTGTGAGATGAATTAACAGAACACTCAGCCGTTTCTCAGAAAGCTTCTTTCTCTTTGTTTTCGGCGGATATTTCCTTTGTCCCTATAGTTTCAAAGGTATCCGAAATATCTGTTCTCAGATTCCACAGAAATAAGACTAGCAAAGATATCCACGATATAGAGATGTAACTCTGTGAGATGAATTAACAGAACACTCAGCCGTTTCTCAGAAAGCTTCTTTCCATATTTCATCTGTTGATATTTCCTTTTTCACAATAACCCTCTATGGGCCTCCAAATATCACTTTGCCAATTCCCCAAGAACTGTCTTAGCGAAAGGGTTTTTGAGGGAAAAGCTGTAACTCTGTTAGATGATTTCACAGAACACAAAGAAATTTCTCAGAAAGCTTCTTTCCCTTTG
>NW_020254542.1:0-1230 GCF_003255815.1 Theropithecus gelada
CAGATCACGAGGTCAGGAGATCAAAACCATCCTGGCGAACACGGTAATACCCCGTCTCTACTAAAATACAGAAAAATTAGCCGGGCGTGGTGGTGGGCGCCTGTAGTCTCAGCTTCTCGGGAGGCTGAGGCAGGAGAATGGTGTGAACCCGGGAGGCAACAAAGCTTGCAGTGAGCGGAGATCACGCCACTGCACTCCAGCCTGGGAGACAGAGCGGGAAAACAAAACAAAACAAAACAAAAAAAACATCCTTTTCGATTTAAACTGTAAGTGATTTATTCATATTTAGAGAAAAGTGTTCACAAAAAGTGAATATCTGAAAAAAAACGAGATAAACCCACATAGTAAACACTTTCAAGAATGTATTCAAGAAATAACTTTTGTTGACCAATTATGTAAAAAAATTAAAGGAAGATGTGTAAGAAATTTCTTGCAAGCTTTAGAGGTCTCACTGATTGTATGAATAGGGCTAAAAATTAATGAGTTCAATTTTCAAGTCAGCAAATGATCAGAACTTATGTCTAGAATCTGAAGGTAGATAACTAGGGGAAAGATGTGATAATAGTGGAAGGGTAAGAGAGAAAAACAACAACAACAACAACAACAACCTCAGAAATGGTAAGCTAAATTGTTAAATTGGGGAGATATGAGTAATTATGTTTAAAATTAAAAACCAAAGATGTTTGGTGATATTTTTAGGAAATATATATATATAGCATTAACTATAAACACATAGATGACAAGCAAGAGCTGAAAAAAAAATTGGCTTAGCTCAATGATAAACCTGTTGTGTTGTGGTGGTGTGCCCATGAATGACAAGGCAATTTTTTTTTTTTTTTTTCTTCTAGAAGACAGGACTCTTTATTAAACATGTGACATGTCCTTAAAATCATTATTGCCTCTAAACATTAATGATTATTCCTTAATATCATCAAACACCCATTCAACGTCTGCATCTCTTCAGTTGATTAGCCGTTGTTAACTGGCACAACACTTAACAAAACAAAAAGGGAGTCCTAAACTATAGCAGGAAACTTTACAGTTATGATAGAACATAAAGAAGACACTATTTTGACATTAAAGGCAAATGTTAAATGCAGTGTGATTTCACTTGGCTGTAGTTCAACTCTGCCTAATTCATGTCAGCCAAGATGGTGGAAGACTGTTCCTAAACTGTGTCAGTTGTATCTCTTGATGCTTAGTCATGTGCTTCCATACATTTGCTGGGAC
>NW_020254543.1:0-477 GCF_003255815.1 Theropithecus gelada
AAATACAGATGTAACTCTGTGAGTAGAAGTCACACATCACAGAGCAGGTTCTCAGAAAGCTTCTTTCCAGATTTCATCTGAGGATATTTCCTTTTTCACCATAGCCCTATATGGGCTTCCAAATATCACTTTGCCAATTCCACAAGAACTGTCTTAGTGAAAGGCTTCTTGAGGAGAAAGCTGTAATTCTGTGAGATGATTTCACAGAACACAAAGAAGTTTCTCAGAAAGCTTCATTCTCTTTGTTATCGGAGGATATTTCCTTTCGCCCTATAGTCTTCAAAGTTATCCGAAATATCTGTTCTCAGATTCCACAGAAAGAAGGCTAGCAAAGAGATCCACGAAATACCGATATAATTCTGTGAGTGGAAGTGACACATCACAGAGCAGTTTCTCAGAAAGCTCCTTTCAGATTTCATCTGAGGATATTTCCTTTTTCACCATAGCCCTCTATGGGCTTCCAAATATCACTTTGCC
>NW_020254543.1:517-1230 GCF_003255815.1 Theropithecus gelada
CAAAGGAAATATCCTCCGATAACAAAGAGAAAGAAGCTTTCTGAGAAACTTCTTTGTGTTCTGTGAAATCATCTCACAGAACACAAAGAAGTTTCTCAGAAAGCTTCTTTCTCTTTGTTATCGGAGGATATTTCCTTTGGCTCTATAGTCTTCAAAGGGATCCGAAATATCTGTTCTCAGATTCCACAGAAAAAAGACTAGCAAAGAGATCCACGAAATACCGATGTAATTCTGTGAGTGGAAGTGACACATCACAGAGTAGTTTCTCAGAAAGCTTGTTTCCAGATTTCATCTAAGGATATTTGCTTTTTCACCATAGCCCTCTATGGGCTTCCAAATATCACTTTGCCTATTAGACAAGAATTGTGTTAGCGAAAGGCTTCTTGAGGGGAAAGATGTAAATCTGTGAGATGATTTCACAGAACACAAAGAAGTTTCTGAGAAAGTTTCTTTCTCTTTCTTATCGGAGGATATTTCCTTTGTCCCTATAGCGTTCAAAGGATCCGAAATATCTGTTCTCAGATTCCACAGAAAGAAGTCTAGCAAAGAGATCCACGAAATACAGATGTAACTCTGTGAGATCAATTAAGAGAACACTAAGCAGTTTCTCAGAAAGCTTCTTTCCAGAATTCATCTGAGGATATTTCCTTTTTCACCATAGCCCTCTATGGGCTTCCAAATATCTCTTTGCCAATTCCACAAGAACTGTCTTA
>NW_020254544.1:0-1231 GCF_003255815.1 Theropithecus gelada
GAATCTGAGAAGGGATATTTCGGATCCCTTTGAAGACTATAGGGCCAAAGCAAATATCCTCCGATAACAACGAGATAGAAGCTTTCTGAGAAACTTCTTTGTGTTCTGTGAAATCATCTCACAGAGTTACAGCTTTCCCCTCAAGAAGCCTTTCGCTAAGACAGTTCTTGTGGAATTGGCAAAGTCATATTTGGAAGCCCATAGAAGGCTATGGTGAAAAAGGAAATATCCTCAGATGAAATCTGGAAAGAAGCTATCTGAGAAACTGCTTAGTTTTCTGTTAATTCATCTCACAGAGTTCCATCTGTATTTCGTGGATCTCTTTGCTAGCCTTATTTCTGTAGAATCTGAGAACAGATATTTTGGATCCCTTTGAAGGCTATAGGGCCAAAGGAAATATCCTCCGATAACAAAGAGAAAGAAGCTTTTTGAGAAACTTCTTTGTGTTCTGTGAAATCATCTCACAGAGTTACAGCTTTCCCCTCAAGAAGCCTTTCGCTAAGACAGTTCTTGTGGAANAAAAGGAAATATCCTCAGATGAAATCTGGAAAGAGGCTTCCTGAGAAACCGCTTAGTGTTCTGTTAATTCATCTCACAGAGTTACATCTGTATTTCGTGGATCTCTTTGCTAGCCTTATCTCTGTGCAATCTGAGAACAGATATTTCGGATCCCTTTGAAGACTATGGGGCCAAAGAAATATCCTCCGATAACAAAGAGAAAGAAGCTTTCTGAGAAACTTCTTTGTGTTCTGTTAAATCATGTCACAGAGTTGCAGCTTTCCGCTAAAGAAGCCTTTCGCTAAGACAGTTCTTGTGGAATTGGCAAAGTGATATGTGGAGGCCCGTAGAGGGCTATGGTGAAAAAGGAAATATCCTCCGATGAAATCTCTAAAGAAGCTTTCTGAGAAACTGCTTAGTGTTCTGTTAATTCATCTTACAGAGTTACATCTGTATTTCGTGGATCTCTTTGCTAGCCTTATTTCTGTGGGTCTGAGAACAGATTTTTCGGATCCCTTTGAAGACTATAGGGCCAAAGGAAATATCCTCCGATAACAAAGAGAAAGAAGCTTTCTGAGAAACTTCATTCTGTTCTGTGAAATCATCTCACAGAGTTACAGCATTCCCCTCAAGAAGCCTTTCGCTAAGACAGTTCTTGTGGAATTGGCAAAGTGATATTTGGAAGCCCATAGAGGGCTATGGTGAAAAAGGAAATATCCTCCGATGAAATCTC
>NW_020254545.1:0-1230 GCF_003255815.1 Theropithecus gelada
AACAGTAAGCAGTTTCTCAGAAAGCTTCTTTCCAGATTTCATCTGCGGATATTTCCTTTTTCACCATAGCCCTCTAGGGGTTCCAAATATCACTTTGCCAATTCCACAAGAACTGTCTAAGCGCAAGGCTTCCTGAGGGGAAAGGTGTAACTCCGTGAGATGATTTGACAGAACACAAAGAAGTTTCTCAGAAAGCTTCTTTCTCTTTGTTATTGGAGGATATTTCCTTTGGCACTATAGTCTTCAAAGAAAGGGATCCGAAATATTTGTTCTCAGATTCCACAGAAATAAGTCTTGCAAAGAGATCCACGAAATACAGATGTAACTCTGTGAGTAGAAGTCACACATTACAGAACAGTTTCTCAGAAAGCTTCCTTCCAGATTTCATCTAAGGATATTTCCTTTTTCACCATAGCCCTGTATGGGCTTCTATATCTCACTTCGCCAATAGCACAAGAACTGTCTTAGCGAAAGGCTTCTTGAGGGGAAAGTTGTAACTCTGTGAGGTGATTTCACAGAACACAAAGAAGTTTCTCTGAAAGCTTCTTTCTCTTCGTTATCTGAGGATACTTCCTTTGGCCCTATAGGCTTCTAAGAAAGGGATCCGAAGTATCTGTTCTCAGATTCCACAGAAATAAGGCTAGCAAAGAGATCCACGAAATACAGATGTAACTCTGTGAGTAGAAGTCACACATTACAGAACAGTTTCTCAGAAAGCTTCTTTCCAGATTTCATCAGAGGATATTTCCTTTTTCACCATAGCCCTGTATGGGCTTCCAAATATCACTTTGCCAATTCCGCAAGAACAGTCTTAGCGAAAGGCTTCTGGAGGGGAAAGCTGTAACTCTGTGAGATGATTTCACAGAACACAAAGAAGTTTCTCTGAAAGCTTCTTTCTCTTTGTTATCGGAGGATATTTCCATTGGCCCTATACTCTTCAATGAAATGGATCCGAAATATCTATTCTCAGATTGCACAGAAATAGGGCCAGCCAAGAGATCCACGAAATACAGATGTAACTCTGTGAGATGAATTAACAGAACACTAACCAGTTTCTCAGAAAGCTTATTTCCAGATTTCATCGGAGGATATTTCCTTTTTCACCATAGCCCTCTATGGGCTTCCAAATCTCACTTTGTCAATTCCACAAGAACTGTCTTAGCGAAAGGCTTCTTGAGGGAAAGCTGTAACTCTGTGAGATCATTTCACAGAACACAAAGAAGTTTCAGA
>NW_020254546.1:0-1230 GCF_003255815.1 Theropithecus gelada
TCTGAGGATATTTCCTTTTTCACCATAGCCCTCTATGGGGTTCCAAATATCACCTTGCCAATTCCACAAGAACTGTCTTAGCGAAAGGCTTCTTGAGGGGAAAGCTGTAACTCTGTGAGATGATTACACAGAACAGAAAGAGGTTTCTCAGAAAGCTTCTTTCTCTTTGTTATCGGAGGATATTTCCTTTGGCCCTAGAGTCTTCAAAGGGATCCGAAATATCTGTTCTCAGATTCCACAGAAATAAGGCGAGAAAAGAGATCCACGAAATACAGATGTAACACTGTGAGATGAATTAACAGAACACTCAGCAGTTTCTCAGAAAGCTTCTTTCCAGATTTCATCTGAGGATATTTCCTTTTTCAGCATAGCCGTGTATGGGCTTCCAAATATCACTTTGCCAATTACACAAGAACTGTCTTAGCGAAAGGATTCTTGACGGGAAAGCTGTAACTCTGTGAGATGATTTCACAGAACACTAAGAAGTTTCTCAGAAAGCTTCTTTCTCTTTGTTATCGGAGGATATTTCCTTTGGCCCTGTAGTCTTCAAAGGGATCCGAATATCTGTTCTCAGATTCCACAGAAAGAAGGCGAGCAAAGAGATCCACGAAATACAGATGTAAATCTGGGAGATGAATTAACAGAACACTCAGCAGCTTCTCAGAAAGCTTCTTTCCAGATTTCTTCTGAGGATATTTCCTTTTTCACCATAGTCCTCTATGGGCTTTCAAATATCACTTTGCCAATTCCACAAGAACTGTCTTAGCGAAAGGCTTCTTGAGGGGAAAGCTGTAACTCTGTGAGATGATTTCACAGAACACAAAGAGGTTTCCCAGACAGCTTCTTTCTTTTTCCTATCGGAGGATACTTCCTTTGTCCCTATAGTCTTCAAAGGGATCTGAAAAATCTGTTCTCAGATTCCACAGAAATAAGGCTAGCAAAGAGATCCAAGAAATACAGATGTAACTCTGTGAGTGGAAGTCACATATCACAAAGCAGTTTCTCAGAAATCTTCTTTCCAGTTTTTCTTGTCGGATATTTTCTTTTTCACCATAGCCCTCTATGGTTTTCAAAATATCACTTTGCGAATTCCACAAGAACAGGCTTAGCGAGCGGCTTCTTGATTGGAACTCTGTAACTCTGTGAGACGAATTAACAGAACACTAAGCAGTTTCTCAGAAAGCTTCTTTCCAGATTTCATCAGAGGATATTTCCTTTTTCACCATGGCT
>NW_020254547.1:0-1230 GCF_003255815.1 Theropithecus gelada
CAAAGTGATATTTGGAAGCCCATAGAGGGCTATGGAGAAAAAGGAAATATCCTCAGATGAACCCTGGGAAGAAGCTTTCTGAGAAACTGCTGGGTGTTCTGTTAATTCATCTCCCAGAGTTACATGTGTATTTCCTGGTTCTCTTTGCTAGCCTTATTTCTGTGGAATCCGAGTACAGATATTTCGGATCCCTTTGAAGACTCTAGGACCAAAGGAAATATCCTCCGATCACAAAGAGAAAGAAGCTTTCTGAGAATCTTCTTTGGGTTCTGTGAAATCATCTCACAGAGTTACAGCTTTCCCCTCAGAAAGCCTTTCGCTAAGACAGTTTTGGTGGAATTGGCAAAGTGATATTTGGAAGCCCATAGAGGGCTATGGTGAAAAAGGAAATATCCTCAGATGATATCTGGAAAGAAGCTTTCTCAGAAACTGCTGAGTGTTCTGTTAATTCATCTCACAGAGTTACATCTGTATTTCGTGGATCCCTTTGCTAGCCTTATTTCTGTGGAATCTGAGAACAGATATTTCGGATCCCTTTGAAGCCTCTAGGATGAAAGGAAATATCCTCCAATAACAAAGAGAAAGAAGCTTTTTGAGAAATTTCTTTGTGTTCTGTGAAATCATCTCAGAGAGTTGCAGCTTTCCCCTCAAGAAGCCTTTCGCTAAGACAGTTCTTGTCGAATTGGCAAAGTGACATTTGGAAGCCCATAGAGGGCTATGGTGAAAAAGGAAATATCCTCAGATGAAATCAGGAAAGAAGCCTTCTGAAAAACTGCTGAGTGTTCTGTTAATTCATCTCACAGTGTTACATCTGTAGTTCGTGGATCTCTTTGCTAGCCTTATTTCTGTGGAATCTAAGAACAGATATTTCGAATCCCTTTGAAAACTCTAGGGCCAAAGGAAATATCCTCCGATAACAAAGAGAAAGAAGCTTTCCGAGAAACTTCTTTGTGTTCTGTGAAATCATCTCACAGAGTTACAGCTTTCCCCTAGAGAAGCCTTTCGCTAAGACAGCGCTTGGGGAATTGGCAGAGTGATATTTGGAAGCCCATAGAGGGCTAGGGTGAAAAGGGAAATATCCTCAGATGAAATCTGGAAAGAAGCTTTCTGAGAAACTGCTGAGTGTTCTGTTAATTCATCTCAGAGAGTTACGTCTGTATTTCGTGGATCTCTTTGCTCGCCGTATTTCGGTGGAATCTGAGAACATACATTTCGGATCCCTTTGAAGAC
>NW_020254548.1:0-1230 GCF_003255815.1 Theropithecus gelada
CTTTTTCACCATAGCCCTCTATGGGCTTCCAAATATCACTTAGCCAATTCCACAAGAACTGTCTTAGCGAAAGACTCCTTGAGGTGAAAGCTGTAACTCTGTGAGATGATTTCACAGAACACAAAGAAGTTTCTTAGAAAGCTTCTTTCTCTTTGTTATCGGAGAATATTTCCTTTGGACCTATAGTCTTCAAAGGGATCCGAAATATCTGTTCTCCGATTCCACAGAAATAAGGCTAGCAAAGAGATCCACGAAATACAGATGTAACACTGTGAGATGAATTTACAGAACACTAAGCAGTTTCTCAGAAATCTTCTTTCCAGATTTCTTCGGAGGATATTTCCTCTTCCACCATAGCCCTCTACGGGCTTCCACATATCACTTTGCCAATTCCACAAGAACTGTCTTAGCGAAAGACTTCTTGAGGTGAAAGCTGTAACTCTGTGAGATGATTTCACCGAACACAAAGAAGTTTCTCAGAATGCTTCTTTCTCTTTGTTATCGGAGGATATTTCCTTTTTCCCTATCGTCTTCATAGGGATTGGAAATATCAGTTCTCAGATTCCACAGAAAGAAGGCTAGCAAAGAGATCCAGTAAATACAGATGTAACTCTGTGAGATGAATTCACAGAACACTAAGCAGTTTCTCAGAAAGATTCTTACCAGATTTTATCGGAGGATAATTCCCTTTTCACCATAGCCCTATCTGGGCTTCCAAATATCACTTTGCCAATTCCACAAGAACTGTCTAAACGGAAGACTGCTTGAGGGGAAAGCTGTAACTGTGTGAGATGATTTCACAGAACACAAAGAAGTTTCCCAGACGTCTTCTTTCTCTTTTTTAATGGAGTATATTTCCTTTAGCCCTGTAGTCTTCATAGGGATTCGAAATATCTGTTCTCAGATTCCACAGAAAGAAGGCTAGCAAAGAGATCCACGAAATACACATGTAACTCTGTGAGATGAATTAACAGAACACTAAGCAGTTTCTCAGAAAGCTTCTTTCCAGATTTCATCTCAGGATATTTCCTTTTTCACCGTAGCCCTCTATGGGCTTCCAGATGTCACTTTGCGAATTCCACAAGAACTCTCTTAGCGAAAGGCTTCTTGAGGTGAAAGCTATAACTCTGTGAGATGATTTCACAGAACACAAAGAAGTTGCTCAAAACGCTTCTTTCTCTTTGTTATCGGAGGATATTTCCTTTGGCCCTGTAGTCTTCATAGGGATTC
>NW_020254549.1:0-7515 GCF_003255815.1 Theropithecus gelada
AGACCTCCTCTTCCAAGACCCTCTACCTCATCCACCACATAATCCCCTCCTGGAACCCCCACCTTACAACTCACCCTCGCCCCCTGTCTTGTCCCCCGTTTCTCCTACCACCCCTTCTGCCCCCACTCCTTCCTCTCTTGTCTCCTCGTCGACCCCGCCTTCCTCTCCAGCCCCACCTGAACTCACCCCCAAGACCCCGCCACAAACCCCCCGTCTCCGCCTCCGGCGGGCCGAAGGCCCGGATGGCCCTTCCACCTGGCAATCTTCCCTTTTTCCCCTTCGCACGGTCAACCGCACGATCCAGTACTGGCCTTTTTCTGCCTCCGACCTCTATAATTGGAAAACCCACAACCCCCCTTTTTCCCAAGACCCCCAGGCCTTGACCTCGTTGATAGAATCAATTCTCCTCACCCACCAGCCTACCTGGGATGATTGTCAACAGCTTTTGCAGGTCCTTTTAACCACCGAAGAAAGGCAGCGAGTCCTCCTGGAAGCCCGGAAAAATGTGCCGGGACCAGGAGGCCTTCCAACCCAGCTCCCCAATGAAATAGACGAGGGATTTCCCCTCACCCGCCCGGACTGGGATTATGAGACAGCACCAGGTAGGGAGAGTCTCCGAATCTATCGCCAGGCTCTGTTGGCGGGTCTCAAGGGGGCAGGAAAACGCCCCACCAATTTGGCCAAGGTAAGGACTATAACTCAGGGAAAAGATGAAAGCCCGGCAGCCTTTATGGAAAGGCTTCTGGAGGGGTTTCGAATGTATACCCCATTTGATCCAGAAGCACCAGAACACAAGGCTACCGTGGCCATGTCGTTCATAGATCAGGCAGCACCAGACATAAAAGGAAAACTCCAAAGGCTAGACGGAATCCAAACTCATGGGCTGCAGGAATTAGTAAGGGAGGCAGAAAAGGTATACAATAAAAGAGAAACCCCAGAAGAAAGAGAAGCTAGGCTTATAAAAGAACAGGAAGAACGGGAAGATCGGAGAGACAGAAAAAGAGATAAGCATTTGACCAAAATCCTGGCAGCCGTAGTGACAGAAAAAAGGACAGGAAAGTCAGGGGAAACAAGAAGGCGGCCTAAAGTAGATAAGGACCAGTGCGCCTACTGCAAAGAGCGAGGGCATTGGATCAAGGACTGCCCCAAGCGTCCTAGAGACCAGAAGAAACCTGCCCCTGTTCTCGCCTTAGGTGAGGACAGCGAATAGGGGTGTCAGGGCTCTGGAGCCCCCCCCGAGCCCCGGCTAACTCTATCTGTAGGGGGGCATCCCACCACCTTCTTGGTGGACACAGGCGCCCAACACTCGGTTTTGACCAAGGCAAACGGACCCCTGTCCTCTCGTACATCTTGGGTCCAGGGGGCAACAGGAAGAAAAATGCACAAATGGACTAACCACCGGACAGTTAACCTAGGGCAAGGAATGGTGACGCACTCCTTCTTGGTGGTACCTGAATGTCCGTACCCCCTTCTGGGGCGAGATCTCCTAACCAAACTCGGAGCTCAGATCCACTTCTCAGAGGCAGGGGCCCACGTGTTAGACCGAGATGGCCAGCCCATCCAAATTTTGACTGTGTCTCTGCAAGATGAACACCGGCTTTTTGACGTCCCGGTCACCACCAGCCTCCCTGATGTCTGGTTACAAGATTTTCCCCAAGCTTGGGCGGAAACGGGAGGACTTGGGCGAGCCAAGTGTCAAGCCCCAATCATAATTGATCTAAAGCCCACAGCGGTGCCTGTATCTATCAAACAATACCCCATGAGCCTAGAGGCTCATATGGGCATTCGGCAACACATTATCAAATTTCTAGAACTTGGAGTTTTGCGACCTTGTCGCTCACCCTGGAATACTCCTCTTCTGCCAGTAAAAAAGCCTGGTACCCAGGATTACAGGCCCGTCCAAGATTTGAGAGAAATTAATAAAAGAACTGTGGATATTCACCCTACGGTCCCCAATCCTTACAACTTGCTCAGTACCTTAAAACCAGACTACAGCTGGTATACCGTACTAGACTTAAAAGATGCCTTCTTTTGTTTACCCCTGGCCCCCCAAAGCCAGGAACTATTTGCCTTTGAGTGGAAAGACCCTGAGAGAGGAATCTCAGGCCAATTGACCTGGACCCGTCTTCCCCAAGGGTTCAAAAACTCCCCCACTCTCTTCGATGAGGCTCTCCACAGGGACCTCACCGACTTCCGGACCCAGCATCCAGAAGTGACCCTGCTCCAGTATGTAGATGACCTCCTCTTGGCGGCCCCCACAAAGGAAGCCTGCATGCAAGGTACTAGACATCTACTCCAGGAACTAGGTGAGAAAGGATACCGGGCGTCCGCCAAGAAGGCACAAATTTGTCAGACCAAGGTAACTTACCTGGGGTACATACTGAGTGAGGGAAAAAGGTGGCTCACCCCTGGGCGCATAGAGACTGTGGCTCGCATTCCACCGCCCCGGAATCCCAGAGAGGTGCGTGAATTCCTAGGAACTGCTGGGTTCTGTCGCCTGTGGATACCCGGTTTCGCTGAGTTGGCTGCCCCCCTTTATACCCTTACCAAGGGAAGCACCCCTTTTACCTGGCAGGAAGAACATCAATTGGCTTTTGAGACTCTAAAGAAAGCACTCCTCTCTGCCCCAGCCCTTGGGTTGCCGGATACCTCAAAACCTTTCACCCTCTTCCTAGATGAGAGGCAAGGAATTGCAAAAGGAGTCTTAACCCAGAAATTAGGGCCCTGGAAGAAACCGGTAGCGTATCTGTCTAAAAAACTAGATCCTGTAGCGGCCGGTTGGCCCCCGTGTCTCCGTATCATGGCAGCCACTGCCATGTTGGTCAAAGACTCTGCTAAGTTAACCCTAGGGCAGCCATTGACTGTTATTACTCCACACGCTCTAGAGGCCATAGTGCGACAGCCCCCGGACCGGTGGATTACCAATGCACGCTTGACCCACTACCAAGCCCTTCTATTGGACACGGACCGCGTCCAGTTTGGCCCTCCGGTCACCCTGAACCCTGCAACGCTGCTGCCGCTACCAGGAGATCAACTGAGCCCTCACGACTGTCGGCAGGTGTTGGCAGAAACCCACGGAACGCGGGAGGACCTCAAGGACACAGAACTTCCAGACGCGGACCACACATGGTATACGGACGGCAGCAGCTATCTTGACTCAGGTACCCGGAGAGCGGGGGCAGCAGTGGTAGATGGCCACACCACCATTTGGGCGCAGTCACTGCCCCCTGGCACGTCTGCACAAAAGGCTGAGCTAATAGCGCTAACAAAGGCCCTAGAGCTGTCCAAGGGGAAAAAGGCTAATATTTATACAGATAGCCGATATGCTTTTGCAACGGCTCATACCCATGGAAGTATTTATGAAAGAAGAGGTCTCCTAACATCAGAGGGGAAAGAAATCAAGAACAAAGCTGAAATAATTGCCTTGTTAAAAGCCCTCTTCCTCCCACGAGAAGTAGCCATAATCCACTGTCCCGGACATCAGAAAGGACAGGATCCAGTTGCGGTGGGGAACAGACAGGCAGACCAAGTGGCCAAGCAGGCAGCCATGGCAAAAGTACTAACCTTGGCCTCAGAACCCAACAAGACCGACCAAAATGAACATACCTACACCCCAGAAGATCAAGAAGAGGCAGAAGCCATGGGAGCTATAAAAAACAAGGACACCAAGAACTGGGAAAAAGAAGGGAAGACAGTCCTCCCACAAAAAGAAGCTGTGGCTATGATCCAGCAGATGCACGCCTGGACACACTTAGGTAGCCGGAAGTTAAAAATGTTGATTGAAAAAACTGACTTTCTCATTCCCAAGGCAAGCACTCTAATAGAACAGGTGACTTCAGCCTGCAAGGTCTGTCAGCAGGTGAACGCTGGGGCTACTCGAGTGCCAGCAGGAACCCGAACCCGTGGCAGCCACCCGGGGGCTTATTGGGAGGTAGACTTCACTGAAGTAAAGCCTCACTATGCTGGGTATAAGTACTTACTAGTGTTTGTAGATACCTTTTCAGGATGGGTAGAAGCCTTCCCCACCCGGCAAGAAACGGCAAACATAGTAGCCAAGAAGATTCTAGAAGAAATCTTTCCTAGATTTGGACTTCCCAAGGTAATTGGGTCAGACAACGGGCCGGCCTTCGTTTCCCAGGTAAGTCAGGGGCTAGCCAGGATACTGGGGATTAATTGGAAATTACATTGTGCTTATAGACCCCAGAGCTCAGGACAGGTAGAAAGAATGAATAGAACAATAAAAGAGACCCTTACTAAATTGACCTTAGAGACTGGCTTAAAAGATTGGAGACGCCTCCTATCTCTAGCTCTATTAAGAGCCCGGAATACGCCTAACCGCTTTGGGCTCACTCCATACGAAATCCTCTACGGAGGACCCCCCCCTTTGTCAACCTTACTTGACTCCTTTTCTCCCTCCAATTCTAAGACTGACCTACAGGCCCGGCTAAAAGGACTACAAGCAGTACAGACCCAAATCTGGGCCCCCTTGGCAGAACTGTACCGGCCAGGACATTCGCAGACCAGCCACCCCTTCCAGGTGGGGGACTCCGTCTACGTTAGACGACACCGTTCTCAGGGACTGGAGCCTCGGTGGAAAGGACCCTACCTTGTTCTCCTGACCACACCCACAGCTATAAAGGTTGACGGAATCGCCACTTGGATTCACGCATCCCACGCCAAGGCTGCTCCAGGGACGCCTGGACCGGCGTCATCCGGAACTTGGAGGCTCCGCCGCTCCGAGGACCCCCTTAAGATAAGACTCTCACGCACTTGACTTCTTACTTGCCCTTGTCCTCCTACCCCGCGCCGTACATAGCAGTAACCCCTCACATAGTCCAAGATGAGATTCACAACAAAGATAATCTTCTTATACAACCTAGTACTGGTCTACGCGGGGTTTGACGACCCTCGCAAAGCCATAGAATTAGTACAAAAGCGATATGGCCGACCATGCGATTGCAGCGGAGGACAAGTGTCCGAGCCCCCGTCAGACAGGGTCAGTCAAGTGACTTGCTCAGGCAAGACAGCTTACTTAATGCCCGACCAAAGATGGAAATGCAAGTTAATTCCAAAAGACACCTCCCCTAGCGGGCCACTCCAAGAGTGCCCCTGTAGTTCTTACCAGTCCTCAGTACACAGTTCTTGTTACACCTCATACCAACAATGCAGATCAGGCAATAAGACATATTATACGGCTACTCTGCTAAAAACACAAACTGGGGGCACCAGTGATGTACAAGTATTAGGATCCACCAGCAAACTTATACAATCTCCCTGTAATGGCATAAAAGGACAGTCTATTTGCTGGAGCACTACAGCTCCTATCCACGTCTCAGATGGAGGAGGTCCATTAGACACCACAAGAATTAGAAGTGTTCAGAGAAAACTGGAAGAAATTCATAAAGCCCTATATCCTGAACTTCGGTATCACCCTTTGGCCTTGCCTAAGGTTAGAGATAACTTCATGGTCGATGCCCAGACTTTAAACATTCTCAATGCCACTTACAACTTACTCCTAATGTCCAACACGAGCCTGGTCGACGACTGTTGGCTTTGTTTAAAATTAGGTCCCCCTACTCCTATCGCAATACCTACCTTCCCATTATCCTACGTAACTTGCTCCCCGGTTAATATCTCTTGTTTAATAATTCCCCCCCTTCTAGTTCAACCGATGCAGTTTTCCAATTCATCTTGCCTCTTTTCCCCTTCCTACAACAGTACAGAAGAAATAGATCTAGGCCATGTTGCCTTCAGCAACTGTACCTCCATAACCAATGTCACCGGTCCCATATGCGCTGTAAATGGTTCGGTCTTTCTCTGTGGCAATAACATGGCATACACTTATCTACCCACGAACTGGACGGGGCTTTGCGTCCTAGCAACTCTCCTCCCCGACATTGACATCATTCCCGGAGATGAACCGGTACCTATCCCTGCTATTGATCATTTTATATATAGACCTAAACGGGCCATACAGTTTATTCCTTTACTAGCTGGGCTAGGGATCACCACAGCCTTCACAACAGGAGCTACAAGCCTAGGTGTCTCTGTGACCCAATATACAAAATTATCTAATCAGCTAATTTCTGATGTACAAATCTTATCCAGCACCATACAAGATCTGCAAGATCAAGTAGACTCATTAGCCGAAGTGGTTCTCCAGAACAGAAGGGGGCTAGATCTACTTACAGCAGAACAAGGAGGAATCTGTTTAGCCCTGCAAGAAAAATGCTGCTTTTATGCTAACAAATCAGGGATTGTGAGAGACAAAATAAAAACCTTACAAGAAGAACTAGAAAGACGCAGAAAAGATCTAGCTTCCAACCCACTTTGGACTGGGCTTCAAGGGCTCCTCCCTTACCTCCTGCCCTTTATTGGCCCTCTACTTACCCTCTTGCTCTTACTCACCATTGGGCCGTGCATTTTTAACCGTCTAACNNNCGGCCCCGGCCACCGGTGGCGGACGGACGACAAGACGACTCTTACGTGTAGTCAGGTACTTTACTTTTGTTTTGTCTTTAGTCTCTGAGGTCGGCCAACCTCCGTAGGAGTGTAGAGGGAGGACAGACGTGTCCTGGACCCTCACACTCCGACCCCGGGGGACGCCCCGGCGGTCGTCTGGAAGAAGGCTGATGACACTGTCAGCCTCCTCAAATCTGAAGGCAGGTTCCCCCTGCCATCTGAATCACTTGTAGTACTTTGGCGCCATTCTCTGGCCACGCGGCTCCTCTGTTTTTGTCTGGTTTGTGTTGTCACTGTTGTCTTATTTATATGTGTGTATGAGCCTGAGGACGGGACAATGGGACAGACGCTAACAACTCCTCTATCTTTGACTTTGACACACTTTTCAGACGTCCGGGCCAGAGCCCACAATCTTTCCGTAGGAGTCCGAAAAGGACGATGGCAAACTTTCTGCTCGTCCGAGTGGCCTACCCTTCATGACGGGTGGCCCCGGGACGGAACTTTTAACCTCTCCGTTATTTTGCAGGTTAAAACAAAGGTAATGGATCCTGGGCCGCATGGTCACCCGGACCAAGTGGCCTACATCATCACCTGGGAGGATCTCGTCCGAAATCCTCCGCCTTGGGTGAAACCCTTTCTCTATACCCCTTCCTCACCCAAGTCCACTCTCCTTGCCCTAGAAGTCCCAAAGAACCGGACCCTGGATCCACCTAAACCCGTACTCCCAGATGAGTCTCATCAAGACCTCCTCTTCCAAGACCCTCTACCTCATCCACCACATAATCCCCTCCTGGAACCCCCACCTTACAACTCACCCTCGCCCCCTGTCTTGTCCCCCGTTTCTCCTACCACCCCTTCTGCCCCCACTCCTTCCTCTCTTGTCTCCTCGTCGACCCCGCCTTCCTCTCCAGCCCCACCTGAACTCACCCCCAAGACCCCGCCACAAACCCCCCGTCTCCGCCTCCGGCGGGCCGAAGGCCCGGATGGCCCTTCCACCTGGCAATCTTCCCTTTTTCCCCTTCGCACGGTCAACCGCACGATCCAGTACTGGCC
>NW_020254550.1:0-1230 GCF_003255815.1 Theropithecus gelada
GTTCCCACCTATGAGTGAGAACATGCGGTGTTTGGTTTTCTGTTCTTGTGATAGTTTGCTAAGAATGATGGTTTCCAGCTGCATCCATGTCCCTACAAAGGACACAAACTCATCCTTTTTTATGGCTGCATAGTATTCCATGGTGTATATGTGCCACATTTTCTTAATCCAGTCTGTCACTGATGGACATTTGGGTTGATTCCAAGTCTTTGCTATTGTGAATAGTGCCGCAATAAACATACGTGTGCATGTGTCTTTATAGCAGCATAATTTATAATCCTTTGGGTATATACCCAGTAATGGGATGGCTGGGTCATATGGTACATCTAGTTCTAGATCCTTGAGGAATCGCCATACTGTTTTCCATAATGGTTGAACTAGTTTACAATCCCACCAACAGTGTAAAAGTGTTCCTATTTCTCCACATCCTCTCCAGCACCTGTTGTTTCCTGACTTTTTAATGATTGCCATTCTAACTGGTGTGAGATGGTATCTCATTGTGGTTTTGATTTGCATTTCTCTGATGGCCAGTGATGATGAGCATTTTTTCATATGTCTGTTGGCTGTATGAATGTCTTCTTTTGAGAAATGTCTGTTCATATCCTTTGCCCACTTTTTGATGGGGTTGTTTGTTTTTTTCTTGTAAATTTGTTTGAGTTCTTTGTAGGTTCTGGATATTAGCCCTTTGTCAGATGAGTAGATTGCAAAAATTTTCTCCCATTCTGTAGGTTGCCTGTTCACTCTGATGGTAGTTTCTTTTGCTGTGCAGAAGCTCTTTAGTTTAATGAGATCCCATTTGTCAATTTTGGCTTTTGCTGCCATTGCTTTTGGTGTTTTAGACATGAAGTCTTTGCCCATGCCTATGTCCTGAATGGTACTACCTAGGTTTTCCTCTAGGGTTTTTATGGTATTAGGTCTAACATTTAAGTCTCTAATCCATCTTGAATTAATTTTCGTATAAGGAGTAAGGAAAGGATCCAGTTTCAGCTTTCTACTTATGGCTAGCCAATTTTCCCAGCACCATTTATTAAATAGGGAATCCTTTCCCCATTTCTTGTTTTTCTCAGGTTTGTCAAAGATCAGATGGCTGTAGATGTGTGGTATTATTTCTGAGGACTCTGTTCTGTTCCATTGGTCTATATCTCTGTTTTGGTACCAGTACCATGCTGTTTTGGTTACTGTAGCCTTGTAGTATAGTTTGAAGTCAGGTAGCGTGATGCCTCCAGCTTT
>NW_020254551.1:0-1229 GCF_003255815.1 Theropithecus gelada
CGGATCCCTTTGAAGACTATAGGGCCAAAGGGATCCGAAATATCTGTTCTCAGATTCCACAGAAATAAGGCTAGCAAAGAGATCCACGAAATACAGATGTAACTCTGTGAGATGAATTAACAGAACACTAAGCAGTTTCTCAGAAAGCTTCTTTCCAGATTTCATCCGAGGATATTTCCTTTTAAACCACAGCCCTCTATGGGCTTCCAAATATCCCTTTGCCAATTCCACAAGATCTGTCCTAGCGAAAGGCTTCTTGAGGGGAAAGCTGTTAACTCTGTGAGATGATTTCACAGAACACAAAGAGGTTTCTCAGAAAGTTTCTTTCTCTTTTTTATCGGAGGATATATCCTTTGGCCCTATAGTCGTCAAAGGGATGCGAAATATCTGTTCTCAGATTCCACAGAAATAAGGCTAGCAAAGAGATCCACGAAATACAGATGTAACTCTGTGAGATGAACTAACAGAACAGTAAGCAATTTCTCAGAAAGCTTCTTTCCAGATTTCATCCGAGGATATTTCCTATTTCACCATAGCCCTCTATGGGCTTCCAAATATCACTTTGCCAATTCCACAAGAACTGTCTTAGCGAAAGGCGTCTTGATGGGAAAGCTGTAACTCTGTGAGATCATTTCACAGAACACAAAGAAGTTTCTCAGAAAGCTTCTTTCTCTTCGTTATCGGAGGATATTTCCTTTGGCCCTATAGTCTTGAAAGGGATCCGAAATATCTGTTCTCAGATTCCACAGAAATAAGGCTAGCAAAGAGATCCACGAAACACAGATGTAACATAGTGAGATGAATTCACAGAACACTAAGCAGTTTCTCAGAAAGCTTCTTTCCAGATTTCATTCGAGGATATTTCCTTTTTCACCGTAGCCCTCTATGGGCTTCCAAATATCACTTTGCCAATTCCACAAGAACTGTCATAGCGAAAGGCTTCTTGAGGGGAAAGCTGTAACTCTGTGAGATCCTTTCACAGAACACAAAGAAGTTTCTCAGAAAGCTTCCTTCTCTTTGTTATCGGAGGATATTTCCTTTGGCCCTATAGTCTTCAAAGGGATCCGAAATATCTGTTCTCAGATTCCACAGAAATAAGGCTAGAAAAGAGACCCACTAAATACACATGTAATTCTGTGAGATGAATTAACAGAACACTAAGCAGTTTCCTAGACAGCTTCTTTACAGATTTCATCCGAGGATATTTCCTTTTTCACCATAGCACTCTA
>NW_020254552.1:0-1229 GCF_003255815.1 Theropithecus gelada
CATCCCTTTGAAGACTATAGGGCCAAAGGAAATATCCTCCGATAAGAAAGACAAAGAAGCTTTCTGAGAAACTTCTTTGTGTTCTTTGAAATCATCTCACAGAGTTACACCTTTCCCCTCAAGAATCCTTTCGCTCAGACAGTTACTGTGGATTTGGCAAAGTGATATTTGGAAGCCCATAGGGCTATGGTGAAAAAGGAAATATCCTCGGATGAAATCTGGAAAGAACCTTTCTGAGAAACTGCATAGTGTTCCCTTAATTCATCTCACAGAGTTACAACTCTATTTCGTGGATCTCTTTGGTAGCCTTATTTCTGTGGAATCTGAGAACAGATATTTCAGATCCCTTTGAAGACTATGGGGCCTAAGGAAATATCCGCCGATAGCAAAGAGAAAGAAGTTTTCTGAGAAACCTCTTTGTGTTCTGTGAAATCATCTCACAGAGTTACAGCTTTCTCCTCCAGAAGCCTTTCTCTAAGACAGTTCTTCTGGAATTGGCAAAGTGATATTTGGAAGCCCATAGAGGGCTATGGTGAAAAAGGAAATATCTTCGGATGAAATCTGAAAAGAAGCTTTCTGAGAAACTGCTTAGTGTTCTGTTAATTCATCTCACAGAGTTACATATGTATTTCGTGGATCTGTTTTCTAACCTTATTTCCGTGGAATCTCAGAACAGATATTTCGGATCCCTTCGAAGAGTATAGGGCCAAAGGAAATATCCTCCGATAACAAAGAGAAAGAAGCTTTCTGAGAAACTTCTTTGTGTTCTGTGAAATCATCTCACAGAGTTACAGGTTTCCCCTAAGAGGCCTTTCGCTCAGACAGTTCTTGTGGAATTGGCAAAGTGATATTTGCAAGCCCATAGAGGGCTATGGTGAAAAAGAAAATATCCTCGGATGAAATCTGGAAAGAAGCTTTCTGAGAAACTGCTTAGTGTTCTGTTAATTCATCACACAGAGTTACAACTGTATTTCCTGGATCTCTTTGCTAGCCTTATTTCTGTGGAATCTGAGAACAGATATTTCGGATGCCTTTGAAGACAATAGGGCCAAAGGAAATATCCACCGATAAAAACAGAAAGAATCTTCCTGAGAAACTTCTTTGTGTTTTGTGAAATGATCTCACAGAGTTAGAGCTTTCCCCTCAAGAAGCCTTTCGCTAAGACAGTTCTTGTGGAATTGGCAAAGTGATATTTGGAAGCCCATAGTGGGCTATGGTGAAAAAGGAAA
>NW_020254553.1:0-1229 GCF_003255815.1 Theropithecus gelada
TCACCACTCCTATTCAACATAGTGTTGGAAGTTCTGGCTAGGGCAATCAGGCAAGAGAAAGAAATCAAGGGTATTCAGTTAGGAAAAGAAGAAGTCAAATTGTCCCTCTTTGCAGATGACATGATTGTATATTTAGAAAACCCCATTGTCTCAGCCCAAAATCTCCTTAAGCTGATAAGCAACTTCAGCAAAGTCTCAGGATACAAAATTAATGTGCAAAAATCACAAGCATTCTTATACACTAGTAACAGACAAACAGAGAGCCAAATCATGAATGAACTTCCATTCACAATTGCTTCAAAGAGAATCAAATACCTAGGAATCCAACTTACAAGGGATGTAAAGGACCTCTTCAAGGAGAACTACAAACCACTGCTCAGTGAAATAAAAGAGGACACAAACAAATGGAAGAACATACCATGCTCATGGATAGGAAGAATCAATATCGTGAAAATGGCCATACTGCCCAAGGTAATTTATAGATTCAATGCCATCCCCATCAAGCTACCAACGAGTTTCTTCACAGAATTGGAAAAAACTGCTTTAAAGTTCATATGGAACCAAAAAAGAGCCCGCATCTCCAAGACAATCCTAAGTCAAAAGAACAAAGCTGGAGGCATCACGCTACCTGACTTCAAACTATACTACAAGGCTACAGTAACCAAAACAGCATGGTACTGGTACCAAAACAGAGATATAGACCAATGGAACAGAACAGAGTCCTCAGAAATAATACCACACATCTACAGCCATCTGATCTTTGACAAACCTGAGAGAAACAAGAAATGGGGAAAGGATTCCCTATTTAATAAATGGTGCTGGGAAAATTGGCTAGCCATAAGTAGAAAGCTGAAACTGGATCCTTTCCTTACTCCTTATACGAAAATTAATTCAAGATGGATTAGAGACTTAAATGTTAGACCTAATACCATAAAAATCCTAGAGGAAAATCTAGGTAGTACCATTCAGGACATAGGCATGGGCAAAGACTTCATGTCTAAAACACCAAAAGCAACGGCAGCAAAAGCTAAAATTGACAAATGGGATCTCATTAAACTAAAGAGCTTCTGCACAGCAAAAGAAACTACCATCAGAGTGAACAGGAAACCTACAGAATGGGAGAAAATTTTTGCAATCTACTCATCTGACAAAGGGCTAATATCCAGAACCTACAAAGAACTCAAACAAATTTACAAGAAAAAAACAAACAACCCCATCAAAAAGTGGGT
>NW_020254554.1:0-1229 GCF_003255815.1 Theropithecus gelada
GACAGTTCCGTGGTACTTTTAACCATTTAAGTGCAAGCGCACACACAGACACAGACACAAACCTATATATACATAATATATATATTTATGTATCTGAGTTGATTGCATTAATTAGAGTGGCTACCTGGATTAGGATTACACTGGGCTTTGCTGATGAAAGAATTCAGCAATGTTTTTCAGTTATCCTGTAAATACATATATGAATATATTAACCCTATAATTTTATTATTGCAGAAACTCCCTTAGATGTACTCAAGGATTATTGTATAGGGATGTATATTGCTGCACTTTTTCCAATCATAAAAGAGAGAAAAATAAATATGTGGTAATATGGAAATAGTTTAGAAAACTAGAACGCATTTACTAAACATTATAAAAACAAACACCATCTAGATATATTAATATATTGATACTAACAGATTTTCTTTTATCTCTTACGTAATTAGAATTACTATTATTTGCTAGTATTTTCATTATCATTTTATTTTATTATATTTATTTTTGAGATGGGGTCTTGCTCTGTTTCCCAGGCTGGAGTGGAATTGCAAGATCTCGGCACACTGACTCCTCCGCCTCCTAGGTTCAAGTGATTCTCTTGCCTCAGCCTCCCAAGTAGCTGGGATTATAGTCACACACCACTATGCCAAGCTAATTTTTGTATTTTTTTTATAAACGGGGTTTCACTATGTGGGCCAGGCTGGTCTTGAACTCCTGACCTCAAATGATCTGCCCTCCTCAGTCTCCCGAAATACTGGGATTACAGGTGTGATCCACTGCACCCAACCTATTTTTATTATGGACATAGAAATAAAATTCTCTCTACAGAGGGCATAAAATTAATATTAAAAATATATTGATCAAGTAAGTAATCTCTGTGTCCTTACTACCAATTTATTTAATTTAAAATGAGGTATATTGTTGAACTGAGCAATATATGAAATCCTGAAATAAATAGCCTATATATTCTTACTCTAGGCAGAATTATCTAACAGATTAATCAGAATAAATGAAATTGACTTATGTCATACTTAGACATTTTAAGGGCATGTAGGCTAATTTATTCTTTTTCATTATAAAAAATAGTAAATTCAAAGTTTCATTAAACAAGACCCCATGGTTTTCCAGATAATATATGTGTATGTGTTTCCAACGTGTCACCAATATATATCATTTAATAACCCTTCAACTCAACAAGATAAATACAATTTCTCTACTTAAAAATGGTTCCA
>NW_020254555.1:0-1229 GCF_003255815.1 Theropithecus gelada
CTGAATTCTACCAGAGGTACAAGGAGGAGTTGGTACCATTCCTTCTGAAACTATTCCAATCAATAGAAAAAGAGGGAATCCTCCCTAACTCATTTTATGAGGCCAACATCATCCTGATACCAAAGCCTGGCAGAGATACAACAAAAAAAGAGAATTTTAGACCAATATCCCTGATGAACATCGATGCAAAAATCCTCAATAAAATACTGGCAAACCGGATTCAGCAGCACATCAAAAAGCTTATCCACCATGATCAAGTGGGCTTCATCCCTGGGATGCAAGGCTGGTTCAACATTCGCAAATCAATAAACATAATCCAGCATATAAACAGAACCAAAGACAAGAACCACATGATTATTTCAATAGATGCAGAAAAGGCTTTTGACAAAATTCAACAGCCCTTCATGCTAAAAACGCTCAATAAATTCGGTATTGATGGAACGTACCTCAAAATAATAAGAGCTATTTATGACAAACCCACAGCCAATATCATACTGAATGGGCAAAAACTGGAAAAATTCCCTTTGAAAACTGGCACAAGACAGGGATGCCCTCTCTCACCACTCCTAT
The DNA here is from genome assembly GCF_003255815.1 of Theropithecus gelada. Taxonomy (NCBI): domain Eukaryota; kingdom Metazoa; phylum Chordata; class Mammalia; order Primates; family Cercopithecidae; genus Theropithecus; species Theropithecus gelada. Next base: position 571 of record NW_020254555.1, read on the forward strand.
TCAACATAGTGTTGGAAGTTCTGGCTAGGGCAATCAGGCAAGAGAAAGAAATCAAGGGTATTCAGTTAGGAAAAGAAGAAGTCAAATTGTCCCTGTTTGCAGATGACATGATTGTATATTTAGAAAACCCCATTGTCTCAGCCCAAAATCTCCTTAAGCTGATAAGCAACTTCAGCAAAGTCTCAGGATACAAAATTAATGTGCAAAAATCACAAGCATTCTTATACACTAGTAACAGACAAACAGAGAGCCAAATCATGAATGAACTTCCATTCACAATTGCTTCAAAGAGAATAAAATACCTAGGAATCCAACTTACAAGGGATGTAAAGGACCTCTTCAAGGAGAACTACAAACCACTGCTCAGTGAAATAAAAGAGGACACAAACAAATGGAAGAACATACCATGCTCATGGATAGGAAGAATCAATATCGTGAAAATGGCCATACTGCCCAAGGTAATTTATAGATTCAATGCCATCCCCATCAAGCTACCAATGAGTTTCTTCACAGAATTGGAAAAAACTGCTTTAAAGTTCATATGGAACCAAAAAAGAGCCCGCATCTCCAAGACAATCCTAAGTCAAAAGAACAAAGCTGGAGGCATCACGCTACCTGACTTCAAACTATACTACAAGGCTACAGTAACCAAAACAGCA
>NW_020254556.1:0-1229 GCF_003255815.1 Theropithecus gelada
TGCTGTTTTGGTTACTGTAGCCTTGTAGTATAGTTTGAAGTCAGGTAGCGTGATGCCTCCAGCTTTGTTCTTTTGACTTAGGATTGTCTTGGAGATGCGGGCTCTTTTTTGGTTCCATATGAACTTTAAAGCAGTTTTTTCCAATTCTGTGAAGAAACTCATTGGTAGCTTGATGGGGATGGCATTGAATCTATAAATTACCTTGGGCAGTATGGCCATTTTCACGATATTGATTCTTCCTATCCATGAGCATGGTATGTTCTTCCATTTGTTTGTGTCCTCTTTTATTTCACTGAGCAGTGGTTTGTAGTTCTCCTTGAAGAGGTCCTTTACATCCCTTGTAAGTTGGATTCCTAGGTATTTGATTCTCTTTGAAGCAATTGTGAATGGAAGTTCATTCATGATTTGGCTCTCTGTTTGTCTGTTACTAGTGTATAAGAATGCTTGTGATTTTTGCACATTAATTTTGTATCCTGAGACTTTGCTGAAGTTGCTTATCAGCTTAAGGAGATTTTGGGCTGAGACAATGGGGTTTTCTAAATATACAATCATGTCATCTGCAAACAGGGACAATTTGACTTCTTCTTTTCCTAACTGAATACCCTTGATTTCTTTCTCTTGCCTGATTGCCCTAGCCAGAACTTCCAACACTATGTTGAATAGGAGTGGTGAGAGAGGGCATCCCTGTCTTGTGCCAGTTTTCAAAGGGAATTTTTCCAGTTTTTGCCCATTCAGTATGATATTGGCTGTGGGTTTGTCATAAATAGCTCTTATTATTTTGAGGTACGTTCCATCAATACCGAATTTATTGAGCGTTTTTAGCATGAAGGGCTGTTGAATTTTGTCAAAAGCCTTTTCTGCATCTATTGAGATAATCATGTGGTTCTTGTCTTTGGTTCTGTTTATATGCTGGATTATGTTTATTGATTTGCGAATGTTGAACCCGCCTTGCATCCCAGGGATGAAGCCCACTTGATCATGGTGGATAAGCTTTTTGATGTGCTGCTGAATCCGGTTTGCCAGTATTTTATTGAGGATTTTTGCATCGATGTTCATCAGGGATATTGGTCTAAAATTCTCTTTTTTTGTTGTATCTCTGCCAGGCTTTGGTATCAGGATGATGTTGGCCTCATAAAATGAGTTAGGGAGGATTCCCTCTTTTTCTATTGATTGGAATAGTTTCAGAAGGAATGGTACCAACTCCTCCTTGTACCTCTGGTAGAATTCAG
>NW_020254557.1:0-1229 GCF_003255815.1 Theropithecus gelada
TAAGACAGTTCTTGTGGAATTGGCAAAGTGATATTTGGAAGTCCGTAAAGGGCTATGGTGAAAAAGGAAATATCCTCAGATGATATCTGGAAAGAAGCTTTCTGAGAAACTGCTGAGTGTTCTGTTAATTCATCTCACAGAGTTACATCTGTATTTCGTGGATTTCTTTGCTAGCCTTATTTCTGTGGAATCTGAGAACAGATATTTCGGATCCCTTTGAAGACTAGAGGGCCAAAGGAAGTATCCTCCGATAAAAAGAGAAAGAAGCTTTCTGAGAAACTTATTTGTGTTCTGTGAAATCAACTCACAGAGTTACTGCTTTCCCCTCAAGAAGCCTTTCGCTAAGACAGTTCTTGTGTAATTGGCAAAGGATATTTGGAAGCCCATAGAGGGCTATGGTGAAAAAGGAAACATCCTCAGATGAAATCTGGAAAGAAGCTTTCTGACAAACTGCTGAGTGTTCTCTTAATTCATCTCACAGAGTTACATCTGTATTTCGGGGATCTCTTTGCTAGCCTTATTTCTGTGGAATCTGAGAACAGATATTCCGGATCCCTTTGAAGACTCTAGGGCCAAATGAAATATCCTCCGATAACAAAGAGAAAGAAGCTTTCTGAGAAACCTCTTTGTGTTCTGTGAAATCATCCCACAGAAATACAGCTTTCCCCTCAAGAAGCCTTTCGCTAAGACAGTTCTTGTGGAATTGGCAAAGTGATATTTGGAAGCCCATACAGGACTATGGTGAAAAAGGAAATATCCTCAGATGAAATCTGGAAAGAAGCTTCCTGAGAAACTGGTTTGTGATGTGTGACTTCCACTCACAGAGTTACATCTGTATTTCTGTCATCTCTTTGCTAGCCTTCTTCCTGTGGAATCTGAGAACAGATATTTCGGATCCCTTTGAAGACTATAGGGCCAAAGGAAATATCCTCCGATAACAAAGAGAAAGAAGATTTCTGAGAAACTTCTTTGTGTTCCGTGAAATCATCTCACAGAGTTACAGCTTTCCCCTCAAGAAGCCTTTCGCTAAGACAGTTCTTGTGGAATTTGCAAAGTCATTTTTGGAAGCCCACAGACGGCTATGGTGAAAAAGAAAATATCCTCCGATAAAATCTGGAAAGAAGCTTTCTGAGAAAGTGCTTAGGCTTCTGTGAATTCATCTCACAGAATTACAGCTTTCCCCTCAAGAAGCCGCTTGCTAAGCCTGTTCTTGTGGAATTCGGAAAGTG
>NW_020254558.1:0-1228 GCF_003255815.1 Theropithecus gelada
GTCTTCAAAGGGAAGCGAAATATCTGTTCTCAGATTCCACAGAAATAAGGCTAGCAAAGAGATCCACGAAATACAGATGTAACTCTGTGAGATGACTTAACAGAACACTAAGCAGTTTCTCAGAAAACTTCTTTCCAAATTTGATCTGAGGATATTTGCTTTTTCAAAATAGCCCTCTATGGGCTTCCAAATATCACTTTGCCAATTCCACACGAACTGCCTCAGCGAAAGTCTTCTTGAGGGGAAAGCTGTAACTGTCTGAGATGATTTCACAGAACCCAAGGAAGTTCCTCAGAAAGCTTCTTTCTCTTTCCTATCGGAGGATATTTCCTTTGGCCCTATAGTCTTCAAAGGGATCCGAAATATCTGTTTTCAGATTCCACAGAAATAAGGCTGGGAAAGAGATCCACGAAATACAGAAGTAAGTCTGTTAGTGGAAATCACACATCACTGAGCAATTTGTCAGAAATCTTCTTTCCAGATTTCATGTGAGGATATTTGCTTTTTCACCATAGCCCTCTATGGGCTTCCAAATATCACTTTGCAACTTCCACAAGAACTGTCTTAACGAAAGTCGTCTTGAGTCGAAAGCTGTAACACTGTGAGATGATTTCGCAGAACACAAAGAAGATTCTCAGAAAGCTTCTTTCTCTTCGTTATCGGAGGATATGTCCTTTGGCCCTATAGTCTTCAAAGGGATCCGAAATATCTCTTCTCAGATTCCACAGAAATTATGCTAGCAAAGAGATCCACGAAATACAAATGTAACTCTGTGAGATGAATTAACAGAACACTAAGCAGTTTCTCAGAAAGCTTCTTTCCAGATTTCGTCTGAGGATATTTCCATTTTCACCATTTCCCTCAATGGGCTTCCAGATATCACTTTGCCAATTCCACAAGAACTGTCTTAGCGAAAGGCTTGTTGAGGGGAAAGCTGTAACTCTGTGAGATGATTTCAGAGAACACAAAGAAGTTTCTCAGAAAGCTTCTTTCTCTTTGTTATCGGAGGATATGTCCTTTGGCCCTGTAGTCTTCAAAGGGAACCGAAATATCTGTTCTCAGATTCCACAGAAATAAGGCTAGCAAAGAGATCCACGAAATACAGATGTAACTCTGTGAGATGAATTAACAGAACACTAAGCCGTTTCTCAGAAAGCTTCTTTCCAGATTTCATCGGAGGATAATTCCTTTTTCGCCATAGACCTGTATGGGCTTCCAAATATCACTT
>NW_020254559.1:0-1228 GCF_003255815.1 Theropithecus gelada
TAACAAAGAGAAAGAAGCTTTCTGAGAAACTTCTTTGTGTTCTGTGATATCATCTCACAGAGTTACAGCTTTCCCCTCAAGGAGCCTTTCGCTAAGACACTTCTTGTGGAATTGGCAAAGTGATATTTGGAAGTCCATACAGGGCTATGGTGAAAAATTAAATATCCTCAGATGAAATCTGGAAAGAAGCTTTCTGAGAAACTGCTTAGTTTTGTGGTAATTCATCTCATAGAGTTACATGTGTATTTCGTGGATCTCTTTGCTAGCCTTATTTCTGAGGAATCTGAGAGCAGATATTTCGGATCCCTTTGAAGACTATAGGGCCAAAGGAAATATCCTCCGATAACAAAGAGAAAGAAGCTTTCTGAGAAACTTCTTTGTGTTCTGTGAAATCATCTCACAGAGTTACAGCTTTTCCCTCAAGAAGCCTTTCGCTAAGACAGTTCTTTTGAAATTGACAAAGTGATATTTGGAAGCCCATAGAGGGTTACGGTGAAAAAGGAAATTTCCTCAGATGAAATCTGAAAAGAAGCTTTTTGAGAAACTGCTTAGTGTTCTGTTAATTCATCTCACAGAGTGACATCTGTATTTCGTGGATCTCTTTGCTAGCCTTATTTCTGTGGAATCTGAGAAGAGATATTTCGGATCCCTTTGAAGAATATAGGGCCAAAGGAAAAATCCTCCGATAACAAAGAGAAAGAAGCTCTCTGAGAAACTTCTTTGTGTTCTTTGAAATCATCTCACAGCGTTACAGCTTTCCCCTCAAAAAGCCTTTCGCTAAGACAGTTCTGGTGAATTGGCAAAGTGATATTTGGAAGCCCTTAAGGTCTATGGTGAAAAAGGTAATATCCTCAGATGAAATCTGGAAAGAAGCTTTCTGAGAAACTGCTTAGTGTTGTGCTAATTCATCTCACAGAGTTACATCTGTATTTCGTGGGTCTCTTTGCTAGCCTTATTTCTGTGGAATCTGAGAACAGATATTTCGGATCCCTTTGAAGACTATAGAGCCAAAGGAAATATCCTCAGATAACAAAGAGAAAGAAGCTTTCTGAGAAACTACTTTGTGTTCTGTGAAATCATCACACAGAGTTAAAGCTTTCCCCTCAAGAAGCCTTTCGCTAAGACCGTTCTTGTGGAATTGGCAAAGTGATATTTGGAAGCCCATAGAGGGCTATGGTGAAAAATGAAATATCCTCAGCTGAAATCTGGAAAGAAGCTTTCTGAGAAA
>NW_020254560.1:0-1228 GCF_003255815.1 Theropithecus gelada
TCAGGCAGAGTCCTTAGACTTGACAATAAAAGCACAGGCCATTAGGCAAAAGGCCCATAAATGAGACTTCATCCAAATTAAAAGCTCTTGCTGTGTGAAACCCACATGAATAGAGTAAAAAGACAAAGTAAAAAGACAAGCCATAGATGGAGAGAAAATATCTGCAAACCATGTATTCCACAAAGGACTAGTGTCTTGACTATACAAAGAACACTCAATGGTAAAAAGCATCCACGTAGAATGGGAAGAAGACTTAACAGGTATTCTGCCAAAGAGGATGATGTATGGTAAACAAGCACATGATGAAATATTCAACATCATTAGCCATCAGGGAAATGCAAATTAAAACCACAAAGAGATGTCACTAAACACCTATTAGAGCAGAAAAAGTGATGACAAAACCAAGTGCCGGGAAAGGTGTGAGTATTGGGGCTACTTCAACATCGCAGGGTGTGACGTAGAAGAGCCATGCAGGAGTATAATTGGGCAGTTTCTTTCAAAACTAAACATACAACTAAACTCAGCAATTACCACTCATGTTCACACAACATTTACACAAATGTTATAACAGCTTTCTTCATAAAAGTCAACAACTAGAAACAATCCAGGTGTCCTTCAATGTGTCAATATCAATAAACTGTGGAACATTCATACCTTGAAATACTAGTCAGCAAGAAGCGGAAAGATTAAAGTAGGCAACTTCTGGGAAATTTTTCTGACTGAAAAACAATCATAGAAGGTTATATATAGCATCTAATTATATAACATTCTTACAATGACAAAATTTTAGAGCTGGAATGCAGATAATGGCTGGCAGGGGTCAGGTGTGAGTGTGGAAGACAGCGCATAGGCAACTGTTTTTCTCAGTGACTATCAATTTGAACTCTCCATGTTTTCATCTAATAGAGAAATTATCTTTGTCACAAGTTTGTGAAGAGACAATGCAGACGCACCAAATGACAGTTCAATCTCCTCTTTCTTTGCTTCCTTTCTATTACATTTCATTTCCAAAGATGATTCTGAAAATGGAAGAACTCTGCATGTTTTATTAAGACAGCGATAATAACTACAGTATTACAATCATGTCTGCCCTTGCACTGTACTTTTAACCTTTTAAAACTATTTTTAATCTACCATTCTATTTCATGCAACAATCTTTTGAGGGTAAAAGGCATAAGACAGGGAGTCAGTGTTGGTGCTATAAATGCATGCCATCTATTGTTTTAAA
>NW_020254561.1:0-1228 GCF_003255815.1 Theropithecus gelada
TAAGGAAGTGATACTGAGCTCTGCATTGTGAGATGTTAACAGCTTGGTGCCTCTGTTTCCCCATCTCACTACACATCAGTTCTGAAGATTCATCAAGATAATCCATAGAAACAAGTACATGATAGCTAGCATAATAATGTCTCATCACTGAAGATAAAAATGTCCACCTGTCCATTAATCTACTATTATAAAAGGAATTTAATTCTGTTGTTTCCTGTTTTACTTACAGTTTGCGCTTTGTAGGTTTCTCTTTCTTATAATTCCAATTTTACAAATTTAAAGGCTTACCTATGAGAAAATATTGATCTTCCAAAAAAAAAAAAAAAACTTTAGCTTTAAAAACAACAGCAAAAAAGATTTTCAGATAGGCAAGGAGAAAATGCCCCTTTCCTTACTCCCTGGATGTTACAGAAAACAAGGAAAACACCCTACAGCCTCATATACATGTTCAATGAACAGGATCCAACACAGTGCTAAATTAATGATAGTGAACCTCATTTTTCTGCAAAAATGGGCATTTATGTAAATACTTGTAAATATTACAATACCTATGTTTTACAGTATTTAAGCTATCTTTGGAAATATTATTCATACTTACAAGACACCTGGAAATCATACATTACTGCTCTTTTTCTCTGAAGTAATCTTGCATCTGTAAATTATTCACTCTTTTTTTTTTTTTTTTTTTTTTGAGACAGGGTCTCACTTTGTGGCTGAAACTGGAGTGCAGTGGTGCAAATACAGTTTACTGCAGCCTGTGCCTCCTCCTGGGCTCAAGTGATCCACCCACCTCAGCCCCCCAAGTTGCTGGGACTATAGGCAAGCACTCCCACGCCCAGCTAATTTTTGTATTTTTTATAGAGATGGGGTTTCGTCATGTTTCCCAGGCTGGTCTCAAACTCCTGGGCTCAAGCTATCCACTCACCTCAGCCTCCCAAAGTGCTGGGATTTTACAGACATGAGCCCAGCATAAAATACTAACTCTGGGAGGATATCTTACTTCCTAATTTGTGCCCTCTTGAGTGTCAGATGACGTTTTCAATATCTAAAAGGTGTAAATATGTGACTGTTTTTCACCTCAGGTGGTCCCTGGTATTTCCCTCTCCTCCTCAGATGCACAGATATATGGAAACCCATGTCAAAAGACAAAGTTACAATAAATTGACTTATAGATCTCATGAGCTTTTATTTGGGACTCACAAATGAGGCAGCCTCCATTGTACAAAAC
>NW_020254562.1:0-1228 GCF_003255815.1 Theropithecus gelada
ATTGATGTATCTTCTCAAGATCTATCTGGACAGACGGCCAGAGAGTATGCTGTTTCTAGTCATCATAATGTGTAAGTGTTTATATTAAAAGGGGAGTTAATGCTAAATTGAGGTTTAAAATAATTATAACAATTGCGTCTTACGTATCAGGTGAGATGTCATAGTTCGGTTCAGGTAGTTTTAGAATGGCAGTGAGTTAGTATCCTGCATCAGCCAGAAATCAGAAAAAAAAGCAAGACAAGTTAGAAGTACCAGTAGGTGGAGGATTCTTTATCTCAGGACTTTTAAGACCTTCATCCTTAGAGATCCCAACATTGTTCATTTCATCCAAGTATAACACCTATGCATGGGATAAAAAATGGTGTCACATCTTTGATTTTTCTGATTAGTTATTTGGGTCTTGAAATGTCCAGTTTAGCAGAAAGTCTTGTACTGTCTTCTGGGGACTATCTCCTACATACTCCATGAATTTTTCAGGAACCGAAGGGGTTCACTAAATCCAAGGAAGACAGTCCCTTTTATCAAGTCAGAAGGAGGAGGAAAAAAAGGACATTCCAGTCATTCTGTTGTTTCCATTGTTTCTGTGGCTGCATTGTTGCCACTCAAACTGGTCCTGCTGCCTGGTAATGGTTGACCTTTGACACCAAGATGCCCTTACTGATTCAGATCCCTCAAGCCTTCCTGGCAATTCATGCGGTGACTTTGAAGTTACAGCGTATTTTAGTTCCCATACCTATGCTTATATTCTCAGCCATTGTTCCCAAAGCACCAGCACCCTGCTCTGGCTGCTGGGCATCCTGACTTTATCCGCAGACAAAGTGAGCAGATTGACCCTTCCCCCCATATTCAGAACCTAATGTGGAACTCACATCTTAGCCAAGAATTAGCTGAGACCTTCATGGTCAGAGATCCTTTGAGGCAGTTGTTGGTCTGTTCTCTAGCAGATATCAGGTGGGCTTGTTCTGAAGGGTCAGAGGGGTTCAAATAACGTGGGAGAAAGAGATCGGTGTTTGTTTCTTCTTCTTTGCTACCAGATCTGTGCTGTGAGGCACCTTTAGATCCTGTATAGAACCTTAGGCAGGAGAAAGTCCTATATGAACCTTCCCCTAGCAGGGACTCCCGGTTGTGGTTGGCCCCTTGAGTGATCTGTTTTACATGATAATGAAAATCATCCAAGCTACTCCTATCTCTAGCTCAAGATTTTAAAATGTTTTGAAATTCTACCTCA
>NW_020254563.1:0-1228 GCF_003255815.1 Theropithecus gelada
ATATTAAGAATCGTATCACAGAGAAAGAACACCTCTGAGGAGGTGAGAAGAGGGAGTAATATCACTTCCATCTCGCCCGCTGAATATTATGATCCACATGGCAGAAGGGCAGACACAATCCGCGATATGGGGAGTACTACCACTACCCTCTTCTCACCTGGATAATATGAACTACATCTTAGGGGGGTTATATTGGTCCTAATATCAAGGTGGGAAGAAGGTAATATTACTCCCCATATCGCAGAGGGTGTACATCCCCCCTGTTATATTGTTCCTAATATCCAGGTTGTAAAAGAAAGATATAAGCAAAATCGCAGGTTGTGTACACCCCGCCTGTGATATTGTTCCTAACATGCAGAGGACCAGAGAATGATATTACTCCCAACAGCGCAGTGTGTGTACACCCCTGCCCCGTGATATTGTTCATCATATACGTGGGGGAGAGGGGGATATTACTCCCAACAGCGCAGGTGTGTACATCCCCTGTGCTATTGGGAGTAATATCCCCCTCTCCCCCACGTATATGATGAACAATATCACGGGGCAGGGGTGTACACACACTGCGCTGTTGGGAGTAATATCATTCTCTGGTCCTCTGCATGTTAGGAACAATATCACAGGCGGGGTGTACACAACCTGCGATTTTGCTTATATCTTTCTTTTACAACCTGGATATTAGGAACAATATAACAGGGGGGATGTACACCCTCTGCGATATGGGGAGTAATATTACCTTCTTCCCACCTTGATATTAGGACCAATATAACCCCCCTAAGATGTAGTTCATATTATCCAGGTGAGAAGAGGGTAGTGGTAGTACTCCCCATATCGCGGATTGTGTCTGCCCTTCTGCCATGTGGATCATAATATTCAGCGGGCGAGATGGAAGTGATATTACTCCCTCTTCTCACCTCCTCAGAGGTGTTCTTTCTCTGTGATACGATTCTTAATATCCAAAGGGGGAGATGATACTACTCTCAAAACGGCAGGGGTAGTACACTTTCTGGGATACTGGGCATACTATCATCCTCTCTGCCTTTGAATATTAAGAATCGTATCACAGAGAAAGAACACCTCTGAGGAGGTGAGAAGAGGGAGTAATATCACTTCCATCTCGCCCGCTGAATATTATGATCCACATGGCAGAAGGGCAGACACAATCCGCGATATGGGGAGTACTACCACTACCCTCTTCTCACCTGGATAATATGAACTACATCTTAGGGGG
>NW_020254564.1:0-1227 GCF_003255815.1 Theropithecus gelada
AAGTTTCTCAGAAAGCTGCTTTCTCTTTGTTATCGGAGGATATTTCCTTTGGCCCTATAGTCTTCAAAGGGATCCGAAATATCTGTTCTCAGATTCCACAGAAATAAGGCTAGCAAAGAGATCCAGGAAATATAGATGTAACTCTGTGAGATGAATAAGCAGAACACTAAGCAGTTTCTCAGAACGCTTCTTTCCAGATTAAATCTGAGGATATTTCCTTTTTCACCATAGCCCTTTGGGGCTTCCAAATATCACTTTGCCAATTCCACAAGAACTGTCTTAGCGAAAGATTTCTTGAGGGGAAAGCTGTAACTCTGTGAGATGATTTCTCAGAACACTAAGAAGTTTCTCAGAAACCTTCTTTCTCTTTGTTATCGGAGGATATTTCCTTTGGCCCTATAGTCTTTAAAGGGATCCGAAATATCTGTTCTCAGATTCCACAGAAATAAGGCTAGCAAAGAGATCCACGAAAAAGAGATGTAATTCTGTGAGATGAATTAACAGAACACTAAGCAGTTTCTCAAAAAGCTTCTCTTCACATTTCATCTGAGGATATTTCCTTTTTCACCATAGCCCTCTATGGGCTTCCAAATATCACTTTTCCAATTCCACAAGAACGGTCTTAGCGAAAGGCTTCTTGAGGGGAAAGCTGTAACTCTGTGAGATGATTTCACAGAACACAAAGTAGTTTCTCAGAAAGCTTCTTTCTCTTTGTTATCGCAGGATATTTCCTTTGGCCCTATAGTCTTCAAAGGGATCCGAAATATCTGTTCTCAGATTCCACAGAAATAAGTCTAGCAAAGAGATCCATGAAATACAGATGTAACTCTGTGAGATGAATTAAGAGAACACTACGCAGTTTCTCAGAAAGCTTCTTTCCAGATTTCATCTGAGGATATTTCCTTTTTCAACATAGCCCTCTATGGGCTTCCGAATATCACTTTGCCAATTCCACAAGCGCTGTCTTAGCGAAAGGCTTCTTGAGGGGAAAGCTGTAGCTCTATGAGATGATTTCACAGAACACAAAGAAGTTTCTCAGAAAGCTTCTTTCTCTTTGTTATCGGAGGATATTTCCTTTGTCCCTATAGTCTTCAAAGGGATCCGAAATATCTGTTCTCAGATTCCACAGAAATAAGGCTAGCAAAGAGATCCACGAAATACAGATGTAACTCTGTGAGAAGATTTAACACAACACTAAGCAGTTTCTCAGAAAGCTTCTTTCCAGAT
>NW_020254565.1:0-1227 GCF_003255815.1 Theropithecus gelada
CTGTCAACAGAAGAAACAGTCAGCCTACAGAATGGGAGAAAATATCAAAAACTATGCATCTGACAAAGGTCTAATATCCAGAACCTATGAGGAATGTAAAGACATTAATGAAGGGGTGGCCTGCCCCTCCACACCTGTGGGTGTTTCTCGTTAGGTGGAACAAGAGACTTGAGAAAAGAAATGAGACACAGAGACAAAGTATAGAGAAAGAAAAGCGGGGTCCAGGGGACCGGCGCTCAGCTTACAGAGGACCCATGCCAGCACTGGTCTCTGAGTTCCCTTAGTATTTATTGATAATTATCTTTACCATCTTAAAGATAAGGGAGTGGCAGGACAATAGGATCAGTTTAGGGAGGAAATCAGTAGTAAAACATAAGAACAAAAATCTCTGTGACATGAATAAGTTTAAAGGAAAATGCTGTACCTTGAGATGCATATGCAAACATCTCCATAAACCTTTTAGCAGCATTGTTTCAGCCTATCACATGGGAAGAAACCTTAGACAATACCTAGCTTTCCTAGGCAGTGGTCCCTGCGACCTTTGGCCGCGTACGTGTCCCTGGGTAGTTGAAATTAAGAGAATGGTGATGACTTTTAACCAGCAAGCTGCCTTCAGGCACTTGTTTAACAAAGACACATCCTGCACAGCCCAAAATCCATTAAACCTTGAGTCACCACAGCACATGTCTCTTGCAAGGACAAGGTTGGGGGTAGGGTCACAGATTAACAGCATCTCAAATACAGAACAAAATGGAGTCTCTTATGCCTACTTCTTTCTATATAGACACAGTAACAGGCTGATCTCTCTTTCTTTTCCCCACACATTAACAAGCAGAAAACAAGCAATCGCGTTAAAAAAGTAGGTAAAAAACATGGACGAACACTTTTCAAAAGAAGACATACCCAGGGCCAGCTGAAAGAAATCAGGCACATTCCTCAGCCCCGGGCTCAACACAAACAGGCCCAGTACAAACACATCCCACCATTTATCTCTCAACTTCCTGAGCCCAGTACAAACATATCCCACCATTTATCTCTCAACTTCCTGAGCCCAGTACAAACACATTTCTCAACTCAGAGACTACCATATAACTCAACTTTAGAAAAACACCACCTGGAAAGTCTCCGATAAGGACACAGCCGTTCGTGGTTTTACTGAAAGCGCGGGAACCAATAGAAAACTGCTAAATGTATAACTTAAAATGTTAACCAATTGTAGTGCTGTAA
>NW_020254566.1:0-7514 GCF_003255815.1 Theropithecus gelada
CTTACGAGAAACACCCACAGGTGTGGAGGGGCAGGCCACCCCTTCATCTGGCACCCAACGTGGGGCTTTTCTCTAAGGTGAAGGTACGCTGGAGCGTGGTCATTGAGGACAAGTCAAGGAGAGACTCCCGAGTACGTCTACAGTCAGCCTTGCGGTAAGCTTGTGCGCTCGGAAGAACCTAGGGTAACAATGGGGCAAACTAAGAGTAAATATGCCTCTTATCGCAGCTTTATTAAAATTCTCTTAAAAAGAGGGGGAGTTAAAGTCTCTACCAAAAATCTAATTACGCTATTTCAAACAATAGAGCAGTTTTGTCCATGGTTTCCGGAACAGGGAACTTTAGATCTAAAAGATTGGGAAAAAATTGGCAAAGAATTAAAACAAGCAAGTAGGGAAGGTAAAAACATTCCGCTCACAGTATGGAATGATTGGGTCATTATTAAAGTAGCTTTAGAACCGTTGCAAACAGAAGAAGATAGCGTTCCAATTTCTGATGTCCCTAAAAGCTGTGCAGTAGATTGTGAAAAAGAGGCAGGGATAGAATCCCGGAAAGGAAAGGAAAGTTCACACTGTGAATGTGTATCAGAGCCGGCTATGGCTCGGTCAACGCAAAATGTTGACAATAAGCAATTACAGGAGGTAGTATATCCTGAAACGTTAAAATTAGAAGAAAAGAATCCAGAATTAGTAGAGCCATCAGAGTCTAAACCACGATGGCCAACTGCTCTTCCAGCAGCTCAGATGCCTGTAACTTTACAACCTCAAATGCAGGTTAAACAAGTACAAACTCCAAAAAAAGATCAAATAGAAAAAGATAGAGTCTCTGTCATGGCAATGCCAATCCAAATACAGTGTCCACAATATCAGCCGGTAGAAAATAAGACCCAGCCGCCAGTAGCCTATCAATACTGGCCGCCAGCTGAACTACAGTATCAGCAGCCACCAGAAAATCCGTATGGACAGCCAGGAACATTTCCAGTGCCACAGGGCAGGGCACCATATCCTCAACCGCCCACCATGAGACTTAATCCTACAGCACCGCCTAGTACACAGGGTAGTGCGTTACATAAAATTATTGATGAGGCAAGAAAACAAGGAGATATTGAGGCGTGGCAATTCCCAGTAATATTAGAAGCAAGACCACCTGGAGAAGGGGCCCAAGAGGGAGAGCTTCCCGTAGCTGAAGCCAGATATAAGTCTTTTTCTATAAAAATGCTAAAAGAAATGAAAGAGGGAGTAAAACAGTATGGACCCAACTCTCCTTACATGAGAACATTATTAGACTCCATTGCTCATGGACATAGACTCATTCCTTATGATTGGGAGATTCTGGCAAAATCCTCACTCTCACCTTCTCAATTTTTACAATTTAAGACTTGGTGGATTGATGGGGCACAAGTACAGGTCCGGAAAAATAGGACTGCCAATCCTCCAATTAACATAGATGCAGATCAACTATTAGGAATAGGTCAAAATTGGAGCACTGTTGACCAACCAGTAATAATGCCAAATGAAGCCATTGAGCAAATTAGGGCTATCTGCCTTAGGGCCTGGGAGAAAATCCAAGACCCAGGAACCGCCTGCCCCTCCTTTAATACAATAAGACAAGGCTCTAAAGAGCCCTACCCTGATTTTGTAGCAAGACTTCAAGATGCTGCTCAAAAGCCAATTACTGATGAGAATGCCCATAAGGTCATAGTGGAGTTGATGGCATATGAAAACGCCAATCCTGATTGTCAATCAGCCATTAAGCCATTAAAAGGAAGGGTTCCCGCAGGATCAGATGTAATCTCAGAGTATGTTAAAGCCTGCGATGGAATTGGAGGAGCTATGCATAAAGCTATGCTTATGGCTCAAGCAATCACAGGAGTTGCTTTAGGAGGACAAGTTAAAACATTTGGGGGAAGATGTTACAATTGTGGTCAAATTGGTCATCTAAAAAAGAATTGCCTAGTCTCAAATAAACAAAATGTAACTACTCAAGCTACTACAACAACAGGTAAAGAGCCACCTGGCCTATGTCCAAGATGTAAAAAGGGAAAACATTGGGGTGATCAATGTCGTTCTAAATTTGATAAAAATGGGCAACCACTGTCGGGAAACGAGAGGAGGGGCCAGCCTCAGGCCCCGCAACAAACTGGGGCATTCCAAATTCAGCCCTTTGTTCCTCAGGGTTTTCAGGAACAACAACCCCCACTGCCACAAGTGTCTCAGGGAATAAGCCAGTTATCACAATACAGCAATTATCCCCCGCCACAAGCGGCAGTGCAGCAGTAGATTTATGCACCATACAAGCAGTCTCTCTGCTTCCAGGGGAGCCTCCACAAAAAATCCCCACAGGGGTATATGGCCCATTGCCTAAGGGGACTGTAGGACTAATCTTAGGAAGATCAAGTTTAAATCTAAAAAGAGTTCAAATTCATACTGGTGTGGTTGATTCAGACTATAAAGGTGAAATTCAATTGGTTATCAGTTCCTCAATTCCTTGGAGTGCCAGTCCAGGAGACAGGATTGCTCAATTATTACTCCTACCTTTTATTAAAGTTGAAAACAGTGAGATAAAAAGAACAGGAGGGTTCGGAAGCACTGATCAGACAGGAAAGGCTGCATATTGGGCAAATCTGGTCTCTGAGAGCAGACCTGTGTGTAAGGCCATTATTCAAGGAAAACAGTTTGAAGGGTTGGTAGACACTGGAGCAGATATCTCTGTCATTGCTTTAAATCAGTGGCCAAAAAATTGGCCTAAACAAAAGGCTGTTACAAGACTTGTCGGCGTAGGCACAGCTTCAGAAGTGTACGAAAGTACAATGATTTTACATTGTTTAGGACCAGATAATCAAGAAAGTACTGTTCAGCCAATGATTACTTCAATTCCTGTTAATCCATGGGGCCTCTTCAACCCGGATTGCCCTCTCCGGCCATGATCCCAAAAGACTGGCCTTTAATTATAATTGATCTTAAGGATTGCTTTTTTACCATTCCTCTGGCAGAGCAAGATTGTGAAAAATTTGCCTTTACTATACCAGCCATAAATAATAAAGAACCAGCCACCAGGTTTCAGTGGAAAGTACTACCTCAGGGAATGCTTAATAGTCCAACTATTTGTCAAACTTTCATAGGTCAAGTCCTTCAACCAGTTAGAGACAAATTTTCAGATTGTTATATCATTCACTATATTGATGATATTTTATGTGCTGCAGAAACAAGAGAAAAATTAATTGACTGTTACACATTTCTGCAAGCAGAGGTTGCCAACGCAGGACTAACAATAGCATCTGATAAGATCCAAACCTCTGCTCCTTTTCATTATTTAGGGATGCAGATAGAAAATAGAAAAATTAAGCCACAAAAATAGAAATAAGAAAAGATACACTAAAAACATTAAATGACTTTCAAAAATTGTTAGGCGATATTAATTGGATTCGGCCAACTCTAGGCATTCCTACTTATGCCATGTCAAATTTGTTCTCTATCCTAAGAGGAGATCCAGACTTAAATAGTAAAAAAATATTAACCCCAGAGGCAACAAAAGAAATTAAATTAGTGGAAGAAAAAATTCAGTCAGCGCAAATAAGTAGAATAGATCCTTTAGCGCCACTCCAACTTTTGATTTTTGCTACTGTACATTCTCCAACAGGCATCATTATTCAAAACACTGATCTTGTGGAGTGGTCATTTCTTCCTCACAGTACAATTAAGACTTTTACGTTGTACTTGGATCAAATAGCTACATTGATTGGTCAGGCAAGATTAAAAATAATAAAATTATGTGGTAATGACCCAGACAAAATAGTTGTTCCTTTAACCAAGGAACAAGTTAGACAAGCCTTTATCAATTCTGGTGCATGGCAGATTGGCCTTGCTGATTTTGTGGGAATCATTGATAATCATTACCCAAAAACAAAAATCTTCCAGTTTTTAAAATTGACTACTTGGATTTTACCTAAAATTACCAGACATGAGCCTTTAGAAAATGCTCTGACAGTATTTACTGATGGTTCCAGCAATGGAAAAGCGGCTTACACAGGACCAAAAGAGCGAGTAATCAAAACTCAGTATCAATCAGCTCAAAGAGCAGAGTTGGTTACAGTCATTACAGTGTTACAAGATTTTAATCAACCTGTTAATATTATATCAGATTCTGCATATGTAGTACAGGCTACAAGGGATGTTGAGACAGCTCTAATTAAATATAGCATGGATAATCAGTTAAACCAGTTGTTCAATTTATTACAACTAACTGTAAGAAAAAGGAATTTCTCATTTTATATTACTCATATTAGAGCACACACTAATTTACCAGGACCTTTAACTATAGCAAATGAACAAGCTGACTTACTGGTATCCTCTGCATTCATAAAAGCACAAGAACTTCATGCTTTGACTCATGTAAATGCAGCAGGGTTAAAAAACAAATTTGATGTCACATGGAAACAGGCAAAAGATATTGTACAACATTGCACCCAGTGTCAAGTACTACACCTGCCCACTCAAGAGGCAGGAGTTAATCCCAGAGGTCTGTGTCCTAACGCATTATGGCAAATGGATGTTACCCATGTACCTTCGTTTAGAAAATTATCATATGTTCATGTAACAGTTGATACTTATTCACATTTCATATGGGCAACATGCCAGACAGGAGAAAGTACTTCCCATGTTAAAAAACATTTATTATCTTGTTTTGCTGTAATGGGAGTTCCAGAAAAAATTAAAACTGACAATGGACCAGGTTATTGTAGTAAAGCTTTCCAAAAATTCTTAAATCAGTGGAATATTACACATACAACAGGAATTCCTTATAATTCCCCAGGACAGGCCATAGTTAAAAGAACTAATAGAACACTCAAAACTCAGTTAGTTAAACAAAAAAAAGGGGGAGACAGTAAGGAGTGTACCACTCCTCAGATGCAGCTTAATCTAGCACTCTATACTTTAAATTTTTTAAACATTTATAGAAATCAGACTACTACTTCTGCAGAACAACATCTTACTGGTAAAAAGAACAGTCCACATGAAGGAAAACTGATTTGGTGGAAAGACAACAAAAATAAGACATGGGAAATAGGGAAGGTGATAACCTGGGGAAGAGGTTTTGCTTGTGTTTCACCAGGAGAAAATCAGCTTCCTGTTTGGATACCCACTAAACATTTGAAGTTCTACAATGAACCCATCGGAGATGCAAAGAAAAGCACCTCCACGGAGACAGAAACACCGCAATCGAGCACCATTGACTTGCATGATGAACCAAGAGATGATATCAGAAGAACAGATGAAGTCACCACGCACCAAGGAGGCGGAGCTGCCGACCTGGGCACAGTTAAAGAAGCTGACACCGTTAGCTGGAAAAAGCCTAGCTAGCACAAAGGTGACACAAACCCCAGAAAAAATGCTGCTTACAGCTTTAATGATTGTATCAATGGTGGTAAGTCTCCCCATGCCTGCAGGAGCAGCTGCAGCTAATTATACCTACTGGGCCTATGTGCCTTTCCCGCCCTTAATTCGGGCAGTCACATGGATGGACAATCCTATTGAAGTATATGTTAATAATAGTGTGTGGGTACCTGGTCCCACAGATGATCGTTGCCCTGCCAAACCGGAGGAGGAAGGAATGATGATAAATATTTCCATTGGGTATCGTTATCCTCCTATTTGCCTAGGGAGAGCACCAGGATGTTTAATGCCTGCTATTCAAAATTGGTTGGTAGAAGTACCTACTGTCAGTTCCACCAGTAGATTTCCTTTACAAAGTTGTGTAAAGCCCCCTTATATGTTAGTCATAGGAAATATAGTTATTAAATCAGACTCCCAAACTATAACTTGTGAAAATTGCAGATTGTTTACTTGCATTGATTCAACTTTTGATTGGCAGCACCGTATTCTGCTGGTGAGAGCAAGAGAAGGCGTGTGGATCCCTGTGTCCATGGACCGACCATGGGAGGCCTCACCATCCATCCATATTTTGACTGAAGTATTAAAAGGCGTTTTAAATAGATCCAAAAGATTCATTTTTACTTTTATTACAGTGATTATGGGATTAATTGCAGTCACAGCTACAGCCACTGTGGCAGGAGTTGCATTGCACTCTTCTGTTCAGACAGTAAGCTTTGTTGACAATTGGCAAAAGAATTCCACAAGGTTGTGGAATTCACAATCTGGTATCGATCAAAAATTGGCAAATCAAATTAATGATCTTAGACAAACTGTCATTTGGATGGGAGATAGACTCATGAGCTTGGAACATCGTTTCCAGTTACAGTGTGACTGAAATACGTCAGATTTTTGTATTACACCCCAAGTTTATAATGAGTCTAAACATCACTGGGACATGGTTAGACGCCATCTACAGGGAAGAGAAGATAATCTCACTTTAGACATTTCTAAATTAAAAGAACAAATTTTTGAAGCCTCTCAAAGTCACTTAAATATTGTGCCTGGAGCTGAGGCATTAGATCAAGTGGCAAAAAATCTTTATGGATTAAACCCCACTACTTGGATTAAGTCTATTGGAAACTCTACTGCAGTAAATTTTGGAATTATGTGTCTCTGTTTAATCGGCTTGTTTTTAGTGTGCCGGACCAGTCGAAGAATCCTGCGTCAAAATCGAGAGAATGAACAAGCCTTCATCGCCATGGCACATTTATATAGAGGAAAAGGGAGGGAGAACGTTGCGGGAAGTCAGGAACCTTGAACGCAGGATTCAAGGCTGAAGCCATGGCAAAAAAAACATAAAATGTGAAGATTTCATGGACATTTATTAGTTCTCCAAAATAATACTTTTGTAATTTCTTATGTCTGTCTTTACTTTAATCTCTTAATTCTATCATCTTCTTTGTGAACTGAGGAGGATATATGTCACCTCAGGACCCTGTGATGATTGCCTTAAGCTGCACAAATTGTTTGTGGAGCATGTGTGTTTGAACAATATGAAATCTGGGCATCTTGAAGAAAGAAGAAGATAACAGCAATGTTCAGGGAACAAGGGAGGCAACCTTGAACTGGCCGCCGGTGAGCCGGACGGAACAGAGCCATATTTCTTCTCTTTTCTTATGCAAATAGGAGAAATATCGCTGAATTCTTTTTCTCAGCAAGGAACATCCCTGAGAAAGAGAATGCGCTCTAAGGGTAGGCCTATAAACGACCCCCTTGGAGGCGTGCTGCCTTTTACCGTTGAAGCCGAAGGGATGAAATAAGCCCCGGCCTCCTGTAGCGCTCCCAGGCTTATTAGGACGAGGAAATTCCCATCTAATAAATTTTGGTCAGACAGGTTGTCTGCTCTCAAACCCTGTTTTCTGATAAGATGTTATCAATGACAACTCGTGCCCGAAATTTCATTTAAAATTTTAATTTTAACGCCATCCTGTGATCTCATCCTACCACTACTTGCTTTGTGATATTCTATTACTTTGTGAAGTATGTAATCTCGGTGTCATGATGACAATGGTGGTTTTGTTGAAAAGAAAAGGGGGAAATGTGGGGAAAAGGAAGAGAGATCAGCCTGTTACTGTGTCTATATA
>NW_020254567.1:0-496 GCF_003255815.1 Theropithecus gelada
TGTGGCAAAGTGATATTTGGAAGCCCATAGAGGGCTATGGTGAAAAAGGAAATATCCTCGGATGAAATCTGGAAAGAAGTTTTCTGAGAAACTGATGTGTGATGTGTGACTTCCACCCAGAGAGTTACATCTGCATTTCTTGGATCTCTTTGCTAGCCTTATTTCTGTGGAATGTGAGAACCGATATTTCGGATCCCTTTGAAGACTATAGGGCCAAAGGCAATATCCTCCAATAACAAAGAGAAAGAAGCTTTCTGGGAGACTTCTTTGTGTTCTGTGAAATCATCTCCCAGAGTTACAGGTTTTCACTCAAGAAGCCTTTCAATAAGACAGTTCTTGTGGAATTGGCAAAGTGATATTTGGAAGCATATAGAGGGCTATGGTGAAAAAGGAAATATCCTAAGATGAAATCTGGAAAGAAGCTTTCTGAGAAACTACTTAGTGTTCTGTTAATTCATCTCACAGAGTTACATCTGTACTTCGTGGATCTCTTTGC
>NW_020254567.1:595-1227 GCF_003255815.1 Theropithecus gelada
GATGAAATCTGGAAAGAAGCTTTCTGAGAAACTACTTAGTGTTCTGTTAATTCATCTCACAGAGTTACATCTGTATTTCGTGGATCTCTTTGCTAGCCTTATTTCTGCGGAATCTGAGAACAGATATTTCGGAACCCATCGAAGACTATAGGACCGAAGGAAATATTGTCCGATAAGAAAGAGAAAGAAGCTCTCTGAGAAATTTCTTTCTGTTCCGTGAAATCATCTCATAGAGTTACAGATTTCCCCTCAAGGAGCCTTTCGCTAAGACAGTTCTTGTGGAATTGGCAAAGTGATATTTGGAAGCCCATGGAGGGCTATGGTGAAAAAGGAAATATACTCCGATGAAATCTGTTAAGAAGCTTTCTGAGAAACTGCTTAGTGTTCTGCTAATTCATCTCACAGAGTTACATCTGTACTTCGTGGATCTCTTTGCTAGCCTTATTTCTGTGGAATCTGAGAACAGATGTTTCTTATCCCTTTGAAGACTATAAGGCCAAACGAAATATCCTCCGATAACAAAGAGCAAGAAGCTTTCTGAGAAACTTCTTTGTGTTCTGTGAAGTCATCTCACAGAGTTACAGCTTTACCCTCAAGAAGCCTTTCGCTAAGACAGTTCTTGTGGAATTAGC
>NW_020254568.1:0-1227 GCF_003255815.1 Theropithecus gelada
ATTCTCTTTGAAGCAATTGTGAATGGAAGTTCATTCATGATTTGGCTCTCTGTTTGTCTGTTACTAGTGTATAAGAATGCTTGTGATTTTTGCACATTAATTTTGTATCCTGAGACTTTGCTGAAGTTGCTTATCAGCTTAAGGAGATTTTGGGCTGAGACAATGGGGTTTTCTAAATATACAATCATGTCATCTGCAAAGAGGGACAATTTGACTTCTTCTTTTCCTAACTGAATACCCTTGATTTCTTTCTCTTGCCTGATTGCCCTAGCCAGAACTTCCAACACTATGTTGAATAGGAGTGGTGAGAGAGGGCATCCCTGTGTTGTGCCAGTTTTCAAAGGGAATTTTTCCAGTTTTTGCCCATTCAGTATGATATTGGCTGTGGGTTTGTCATAAATAGCTCTTATTATTTTGAGGTACGTTCCATCAATACCGAATTTATTGAGCGTTTTTAGCATGAAGGGCTGTTGAATTTTGTCAAAAGCCTTTTCTGCATCTATTGAAATAATCATGTGGTTCTTGTCTTTGGTTCTGTTTATATGCTGGATTATGTTTATTGATTTGCGAATGTTGAACCAGCCTTGCATCCCAGGGATGAAGCCCACTTGATCATGGTGGATAAGCTTTTTGATGTGTTGCTGAATCCGGTTTGCCAGTATTTTATTGAGGATTTTTGCATCGATGTTCATCAGGGATATTGGTCTAAAATTCTCTTTTTTTGTTGTATCTCTGCCAGGCTTTGGTATCAGGATGATGTTGGCCTCATAAAATGAGTTAGGGAGGATTCCCTCTTTTTCTATTGATTGGAATAGTTTCAGAAGGAATGGTACCAACTCCTCCTTGTACCTCTGGTAGAATTCAGCTGTGAATCCATCTGGTCCTGGACTTTTTTTGGTTGGTAGGCTATTAATTGTTGCCTCAATTTCAGAGCCTGCTATTGGTCTATTCAGGGATTCAACTTCTTCCTGGTTTAGTCTTGGAAGAGTGTAAGTGTCCAGGAAATTATCCATTTCTTCTAGATTTTCCAGTTTATTTGCGTAGAGGTGTTTATAGTATTCTCTGATGGTAGTTTGTATTTCTGTGGGGTCGGTGGTGATATCCCCTTTTTCATTTTTAATTGCGTCGATTTGATTCTTCTCTCTTTTCTTCTTTATTAGTCTTGCTAGTGGTCTGTCAATTTTGTTGATCTTTTCAAAAAACCAACTCCTGGATTCATTGATTTTT
>NW_020254569.1:0-457 GCF_003255815.1 Theropithecus gelada
TTCCAGATTTCATCTGAGAATATTTCCTTTTTCACCATAGCCCTCTATGGGCTTCCAAATATCACTTTGCCAATACCAGAAGAACTGTCTTAGCGAAAAACTTCTTGAGGGGAATGCTGAAACTCTGTTAGGTGATTTCACAGAACGTAAAGAAGTTTCTCAGAAAGCTTCTTTCTCTTTGTTATCGGAGGATATTTCCTTTGGCCCTATAGTCTTCAAAGGGATCCGAAATATCTCTTCTAAGATTCCACAGAAATAAGGCTAGCAAAGAGATCCACGAAATACAGATGTAACTCTGTGAGATGAATTAACAGAACACTAAGCAGTTTCTCAGAAAGCTTCTTTCCAGAATACATCTGAGGATATTTCCTTTTTCACCATAGCCCTCTAGGTGCTTCCAAATATCACTTTGCCAATTCCACAAGAACTGTCTTAGCGAAAGGCTTCTTCAGGGGAA
>NW_020254569.1:475-1227 GCF_003255815.1 Theropithecus gelada
AGATGTAACTCTGTGAGATGAATTAACAGAACACTAAGCAGTTTCTGAGAAAGCTTCTTTCCAGATTTCAGCTGAGGATATTTTCTTTTTCACCATAGCCCTCTATGGGCTTCCACATCTCACTTTGCCAATTCCACAAGAACTGTCTTAGTGAAGGGCTTGTTGAGGGGAAAGGTGTAACTCTGGGAGGTGATTACACAGAACACAAAGAAGTTTCTCCGAAAGCTTCTTTCTCTTTGTTATCGGAGGATATTTCCTTTGGCCCTATAGTCTTCAAAGGGAACCGAAATATCTGTTCTCACATTCCACAGCAATAAGGCTAGCAAAGATATCCACGAAATAGAGATGTAACTCTGTGAGATGAATTAACAGAACACTAAGCAGTTTCTCAGGAAGCTTCTTTCCAGATTTCATCTGAGGATATTTCCTTTTTCACCATAGCCCTCTATGGGCTTCCAAATTTCACTTTGCCAATTCCACAAGAACTCTCTTGGCAAAAGGCTTCTTGCGGTGAAAGCTGTAACTTTGTGAGGAGATTTCACAGAACACAAAGAAGTTTCTCAGAAAGCTTCTTTCTATTTGTTATCGGAGGATATTTCCTTTGGCCCTATAGTCTTCAAAGGGATCCGAAATTTCTCTTCTCAGATTCCACAGAAATAAGGCTTGCAAAGAGATCCATGAAATCCAGATGTAACTCTGTGAGATGAATTAACACAACACTAAGCACTTTCTCAGAAAGCTTGTTTCCAGAT
>NW_020254570.1:0-1227 GCF_003255815.1 Theropithecus gelada
CAAATCTATCTGCCTGGAAAAGCACATAAATGCCTTTAAGAAAAGAGTAGTAGCTTGTGGAGACAGTGCTTCTTGGTAATTAGGGGTGTTTATTATCCTTGTCAGGCTTTAACAATCAGTTCTGGATTTATATAATGAAAAGGATCTCAACATTTAATATATAACCACACCATCCAAGTCCCTGTGTAATTTAGCTTCATATAATTCAAGGGTGTTCTGCTAGTAAGCTGTAAGATTTTTTCAGTTTAAAGTGCTGCAGCCATAATTAGGAAATATTGAAAATGAACATCTTACTAAGCCCAATGAAATAATAGAATTCTAGACCTTGAAGAGCTGAAGTGAGGTCATATAATTCATTCCCTTGCTCTTAAGTAATAATCACACAAGAACAAAATACAATATTATTTTATAAATATTACATACAACATATTTTATATTTTATAGTGTAACTACAAATGAAGAGATGCATAAAAACCTCATTCTAATGTAGTTTATGTCTATGATTTTGAAGAATATCACTAACAAGAATGTCACAAAAAGAAAGGTATCAACATTAAATGATTCCAAATGAAATAAAGATAAATTAACAACAAGGGCTCGTTGTGAGTTACCTGAATTCATTTCTTTTTTTTTTTCAATTTGAAGTAACTCTTCAACTAAGACTACTGGCATAGTTGCCTATATAAAAATCTTTGTGCCAAAATGTTTGGAGTATTGTATGGTAACATATTGTAAGTAACAGTATTGACTTATATTCACACATGGAGCCAGAGGGCTGTTCACTCATCCTGTGATATTGAACATATTTTCTGTAAATATTCAGACTGTAGGAGTTAAAGATGAAGATATTTACAGACTACCTCCATATTAAAGCTCTATTTAAAACGTTCTTGAGCAGGCATGGTGGCTCATGCTTGTAATCCCAGCACTTTGGGAGGCTGAGGCAGGTGAATCACCTGAGGTCAGGAGTTTGAAACCAGACTGACCAATATGGTGAAACCCCGTCTCTATTAAAAACACAAAATTAGCTGGGTGTGGTGACACGTGCATGTAATCCCAGCTATTGAGAGGCCAAGGCAGGAGAATTGCTTGAACATGGGAGGCGGAGGTTGCAGTGAGCCGAGTTACTACCGTTGCACTCCAGCCTAGGCAAGAAGAGTGAAACTCCATCTCAAAAGAAAAAAAAAAAAAAGTTATTTTTATGGTCTAATGTTGATAAATTTATGT
>NW_020254571.1:0-1226 GCF_003255815.1 Theropithecus gelada
TTCCTTTTTCACCATAGCCCTCTATGGTCTTCCAAATATCACTTTGCCAATTCCACAACAACTGTCTTAGCGAAAGGCTTCTTGAGGAGAAAGCTGTACCTCTGTGAGATGATTTCACAGAACACAAAGAAGTTTCTCAGAAAGCTTCTTTCTCTTTGTTATCGGAGGATATTTCCTTTGCCCTATAGTCTTCAAAGGGATCCGAAATATCTGTTCTCAGATTCCACAGAAGTAAGGCTAGCAAAAGATCCACGAAATACAGATGTAACTCTGTGAGATGAATTAACAGAACACTCAGCGGTTCCTCAGAAAGCTTCTTTCCAGATTTCATCTGACGATATTTCCTTTTTCACCATAGCCTTCTATGGGCATCCTAATATCACGTTGCCAATTCCACAAGAACTGTCTTAGCGAAAGGCTTCTTGAGGGGAAAGCTGTAACTCTGTGAGATGATTTCACAGAACACAAAGAAGATGCTCAGAAAGCTTCTTTCTCTGTGTTGTCGGAGGATTTTTCCTTTGGCCCTATAGTCTTCAAAGGGATCCGAAATATCTGTTCTCAGATTCCACAGAAATAAGGCTAGCAAAGAGATCCACGAAATACAGATGTAACTCTGTGAGATGAATTAACAGAACACTCAGTCGTTTCTCAGGAAGCTTCTTTCCAGATTTCATCTGAGGATATTTCCTTTTTCACCATAGCCCTCTATGGGCTTCCAAATATCTCTTTGCCAATTCCAGAAGAACTGTCTTAGCGAAAGGCTTCATGAGGGGAAAGCTGTAACTCTGTGAGATGACTTCACAGAACAGAAAGAAGTTTCTCAGAAAGATTCTTTTTCTTTGTTATCGCCGGATATTTCCTTTGGCCCTATAGTCTTCAAAGGGATCCCAAATATCTGTTCTCAGATTCCACAGAAATAAGGCTAGCAAAGACATCCACGATGTAGAGATGTAACTCTGTGAGATGAATTAACAGAACACTCAGCCGTTTCTCAGGAAGCTTCTTTCCAGATTTCATCTGAGGATATTTCCTTTTTCACCATAGCCCTCTATGGGCTTCCAAATATCACTTTGCCAATTCCACAAGAACTGTCTTAGCGAAAGGCTTCTTGAGGGGAAAGCTGTAACTTTGTTAGATAATTTTACAGAACACAAAGAAGTTTCTCAGAAAACTTTTTTCTCTTTGCTATCGGAGGATATTTGCTTTGGCCCTATAGTCTTCAAAGG
>NW_020254572.1:0-1226 GCF_003255815.1 Theropithecus gelada
TTCATCTCACAGAGTTACATCTGTATTTCTTGGATCTCTTTGCTAGGCTTATTTCTGTGGAATCTGAGAACAGATATTTCGGATCCGTTTGAAGACTATAGGGCCAAAGGAAATATCCTCCCATAAGAAAGAGAAAGAAGCTTTCTGAGAAACTTCTTTGTGTCCTGTGAAATCATCTCACAGAGTTACAGCTTTCCCCTCAAGAAGCCTTTCGCTAAGACAGTTCTTGTGGAATTGGCAAAGTGACATTTGGAAGACCATAGAGGGCTATGCTGAAAAAGGAAATATCATCAGATGATATCTGGAAAGAATCTTTCTGAGAAACTGCTTAGTGTTCTGTTAATTCATCTCACAGAGTTACGTCTATATTTCGTGGATCTCTTCGCTAGCCTTATTTCTGTGGAATCTGAGAACAGATATTTCGGATCCCTTTGAAGACTATAGGGCCAAAGGAATTATCCTCCAATGACAAAGAGAAAGAAGTTTTCTGAGAAACTTCCTTGTGTTCTGTGAAATCATCTCATAGAGTTACAGCTTTCCCTTGAAGAAGCCTTTCGCTAAGACAGTTCTTGTGGAATTGGAAAAGTGATATTTGGAAGCCCATAGAGGGCTATGGTGAAAAAGGAAATATCCTCAGATGAAATCTGGAAAGAAGCTTTCTGAGAAACTGCTTAGTGTTCTGTTAATTCATCTCAGAGAGATACATCTGTATTTCGTGGATCTCTTTGCTACCCTTATTTCTGTGCAATCTGAGAACAGATATTTCGGATCCCTTTGAGGACTATAATGCCAAAGGAAATATCCTGCGATAACAAAGAGAAAGAAGCTTTCTGACAAACTTCTTTGTGTACTGTGAAATCATCTCACAGAGTTACAGCTTTCCAATCAAGAAGCCTTCCGCTAAGACAGTTGTTGTGGAATTGGCAAAGTGCTATTTGGAAGCCCATACAGGGCTACGGTGAAAAAGGAAATATCCTCAGATGAAATGTGGAAAGACGCTTTCTGAGAAACTACTTAGTGTTCTGTTAATTCATCTCACAGAGTTACATCTGTATTTCGTGGATCTCTTTGCTAGTCTTGTTTCTGTGGAACCTGAGAACAGATATTTCGGATCCCTTTGAAGACTATAGGGCCAAAGGAAATATCCTCCAATAACAAAGGGAAAGAAGCTCTCTGAGAAACTTCTTTTTGTTCTGTGAAATCATCTCACAGAGTTACAGCGTTCC
>NW_020254573.1:0-541 GCF_003255815.1 Theropithecus gelada
CTTTCCAGATTTCATATGAGGATATTTCCTTTTTCACCATAGCCCTAGATGGGCTTGCAAATATCACTTTGCCAATTCCACAAGAACTGTCTTAGCGAAAGGCTTCTTGAGGGGAAAGCTGTAATTCTGTGAGATAATTTCAGAACACAAAGAAGTTTCTCAGAAAGCTTCTTTCTCTTTGTTATCGGAGGATATTTCCTTTGGCCCTATAGTCTTCAAAGGGATCCGAAATATCTGTTCTCAGATTCCACAGAAACAAAGCTAGCAACGAGATCCACGAAATACAGATGTAACTCTGTGAGATGAATTAACAGAACATTGAGCAGTTTCTCAGAAAGCTTCTTTCCAGATGTCATCTGAGGATATTTCCTTTTTCACCATAGCCCTCTATGGGCTTCCAAATATCACTTTGCCAATTCCTCAAGAACTGTCTTAGCGAAAGGATTCTAGAGGGGAACGCTGTAACTATGTGAGATGATTTCACAGAACACAAAGAAGTTTCTCAGAAAGCTTCTTTCTCTTGTTATCGGAGGATATTTCC
>NW_020254573.1:635-1226 GCF_003255815.1 Theropithecus gelada
ATGATTTCACAGAACACAAAGAAGTTTCTCAGAAAGCTCTTTCTCTTTGTTATCGGAGGATATTTCCTTTGCCCCTATAGTCTTCAAAGGGATCCGAAATATCTGTTCTCAGATTCCACAGAAATAAGGCTAGCAGAGAGATCCACGATCTACAGATGTAACTCTGTGAGATGAATTAACAGAACACTAAGCAGTTTCTCAGAAAGCTTCTTTCCAGATTTCATCTGAGGATATTTCCTTTTTCACAATAACCCTCTAGTGGCTTTCCAATATCACTTTCCCAATCCAAAAGAACTGTCTTAGCGAAAAGCTTCTTGAGGTGAAAGCTGCAACTCTGTGAGATTATTTCACAGAACACAAAGAAGTTTCTCAGAAAGGTTCTTACTCTTTGTTATCGGAGGATATTTCCTTTGGCCCTATAGTCTTCAAAGGGATCCGAAATATCTGTTCTCACATTCCACAGATAAAGGCTAGCAAAGACATCCACGAAATACAGATGTAACCCTGTGAGATGAATTAACAGAACATTGAGCAGTTTCTCAGAAAGCTTCTTTCTCTTTGTTATCGGGGGATATTTCTTTTGGCCCTATA
>NW_020254574.1:0-1227 GCF_003255815.1 Theropithecus gelada
CTCAGATAGGGCCAAAGGAAATATCCTCCGATAACAAAGAGAAAGAAGCCTTCTGAGAAACTTCTTTTTGTTCTGGGAAATCATCTCACAGAGTTACAGCTTTCCACTCAAGAAGCCTTTCGCTAAGACAGTTTTTGTGGAATTGGCAAAGTGATATTTGGAAGCCCATAGAGGGCTACGGTGAAAAAGGAAATATCATCAGATGAAATCTGTAAAGAAGCTTTCTGCGAAACTCCTGAGTGTTCTGTTAATTCATCTCACAGAGTTACATCTGTATTTCGTGGATCTCTTTGCTAGCTTTATTTCTATGGAATCTGAGAACAGATATTATGGATCCGTTTGTAGACTAGAGGACCAAAGGAAATATCTTCCGATAACAAAGAGAAAGAAACTTTCTGAGAAACTTCCTTGTGTTCTGTGAAATCATACTAGAGAGTTACAACTTTCCCCTCCAGAAGCCTTTCGCTAAGACAGTTCTTGTGGAATTGGCAAAGTGATATTTGGAAGCCCATAGAGGGCTAGGGTGAAAAAGTAATTATCCTCAGATGAAATCTGGAAAGAAGCTTTCTGAGAAACTGCTGAGTGGTCTGTTAATTAATCTCACAGAGTTACATCTGTATTTCGTGGATCTCTTTGCTAGCCTTATTTCTGTGGAATGTGAGAACNTTACATCTGTATTTCGTGGATCTCTTTGCTAGCCTTATTTCTGTGGAATCTGAGAACAGATATTTCAGATCCCTTTGAAGACTATAGGGCCAAAGGAAATATCCTCCGATAACAAAGAGAAAGAAGCTTTCTGAGAAACTTCCTTGTGTTCTGTGAAATCTTCTCAGAGAGTTACAGCTTTCCCTTCAAGAAGCCTTTCGCTAAGACAGTTCTTGTGGAATTGGCAAATGATATTTGGAAGCCCATAGAGGGCTGTGGTGAAAAAGGAAATATCCTCAGATGAAATGTGGAAAGAAGATTTCTGAGAAACTGCTGAGTGTTCTGTTAGTTCATCTCGCAGAGTTACGTCTCTATTTCGTGAATCTCTTTGTTAGCCTTATTTCTGTGGAATCTGAGAACAGATATTTCGGATCCCTGTGAAGACTATAGGGCCAAAGAAAATATCGACGGTTAACAAAGAGAAAGAAGCTTTCTGAGAAACTTCTTTGTGTTCTGTGAAATCATATCACACAGTTACAGCTTTTCCCTCAAGAAGCCTTTCGCTAAGACAGTTCTTGTGGA
>NW_020254575.1:0-1226 GCF_003255815.1 Theropithecus gelada
GCTTCTTTCCAGATTTCATCTGAGGGTGTTTCCTTTTTCACCGTAGCACTCTACGGGCTTTCAAATATCACTGTGCCAATTCCACAAGAATTCTCCTAGCGAAAGGCTTCTTGAGGGGAAAGCTGTAACTCTGTGAGATGATTTCACAGAACACAAAGAAGTTTCTCAGGAAGCTTCTTTCTCTTTGTTATCGGAGGATATTTATTTGGCCCTATAGTCTTCAAAGGAATCCGAAATACCTGTTCTCAGATTCCACAGAAATAAGGCTAGCAAAGAGATCCACGAAATACAGATGTAACTCTGTGAGATGAATTAACAGAACACTAAGCAGTTTCTCAGAAAGCTTCTTTCCCGATTTCATCTGAGGATATTTCCTTTTTCACCATAGCGCCCTATGGGCTTCCAAATATCACTTTGACAATTCCACAAGAACTGTCTTAGCGAAAGGCTTCTTGAGAGGAAAGCTGTAACTCTGTAAGATGCTTTCACAGGACACAAAGAAGTTTCTCTGAAAGCTTCTTTCTCTTCGTTATCAGAGGATATTTCCTTTGGCCCTATAGTCTTTAAATGGATCCGAAATATCTGTTCTCAGATTCCACAGAAATAAGGCTATCAAGGAAATGCACGAAATACAGATGTAACCCTGTGAGGTGAATTAAGAGAACACTAAGCAGTTTCTCAGAAAGCTTCTTTCCAGATATCATCTGAGGATATATCCTTTTTCACTATAGTCCTCTATGTAGCCCTCTATGTGCAGATGTAACTCTATGAGATGAATTAACA
Source organism: Theropithecus gelada (assembly GCF_003255815.1). Classification (NCBI taxonomy): domain Eukaryota; kingdom Metazoa; phylum Chordata; class Mammalia; order Primates; family Cercopithecidae; genus Theropithecus; species Theropithecus gelada. Next base: position 784 of record NW_020254575.1, read on the forward strand.
GAACACTAAGCAGTTGCTCAGAAAGCTTCTTTCCAGATTTCATCTGAGGATATTTCCTTTTTCACCATAGCCCTCTACGGGCTTTCAAATATCACTTTGCCAATTCTACAAGAATTGTCCTAGCGAAAGGCTTCTTGAGGGGAAAGCTGTAACTCTGTGAGATGATTTCACAGAACACGAAGAAGTTTCTAAGGAAGCTTCTTTCTCTTTGTTATCGGAGGATATTTATTTGGCCCTATAGTCTTCAAAGTAATCCGAAATATCTGTTCTCAGATTCCACAGAAATATGGCTAGCGAAGAGATCCACAAATACAGGTGTAACACTGTGAGATTAATTAACAGAACACTAAGCAGTTTCTCAGAAAGCTTCTTTCCCGATTTCATCTGAGGATATTTCCTTTTTCACCATAGCCCTCTAGGGGCTTCCCAATATCACCTTGCCA
>NW_020254576.1:0-7513 GCF_003255815.1 Theropithecus gelada
GGATCCTGAGAGGGGCATCAACGGTCAGCTAACATGGACCAGGCTGCCACAAGGGTTCAAGAACTCGCCAACCCTGTTCGATGAAGCCCTTCATGAAGATCTGGGTGAGTACCAGTGGCAACACCCTGAAATAACTCTTTTGCAATATGTTGATGATCTCTTAATAGCAGCCAGATCCCCGGAAACTTGTGTTCAAGGGACTGAGGACCTCTTGAAGACTCTGGGGGAGCTAGGCTACCGAGCCTCAGCAACAAAGGCTCAGATCTGCAAGTCGGAGGTAACTTATCTGGGGTACCTATTAAAAAGGGGGCAACGCTGGCTAACCAAAGCCCGAAAGGAAACAGTCCTACGCATCCCTAGACCCCAGTCGACACGGCAAGTGAGAGAATTCCTGGGGTCGGCAGGGTTCTGTAGGTTATGGATACCCGGATTTGCTGAGTTAGCCAAGCCCCTATACCAGGCAACAAAGGAACGGCAGCCCTTCAATTGGACGGAAGAGGCTGAGCTGGCCTTTCAACAAATCAAAACTGCCTTATTATCAGCCCCCGCGCTGGGGCTCCCTGATGTCTCCAAGCCCTTCCACTTATACGTGGATGAAAGTAGGGGTGTTGCAAAAGCCGTGTTAACACAGTACCTAGGCCCCTGGCAGAGGCCAGTTGCCTATTTGTCAAAAAAATTAGATTCAGTGGCTGCTGGCTGGCCACCCTGCCTCCAGATAATCGTGGCGACCGCCCTAATGGTCCGAGACGCTGATAAACTTATCATGGGGCAAGAGTTGCACGTTATAACCCCACATGCCATTGAAGGCGTCCTCCGGCAGCCGCCGGACCGATGGATGAGTAACGCCCAGCTCACCCACTATCAAGGACTGCTGTTAAACCCCCTCAGAATAACTTTTCTGCCCCCAACCTCTTTAAACCCTGCTTCACTGCTGCCAAATCCAGACTTGGACGTCCCGTCCCATGAGTGCACTGAGATACTGGCTCAGGTGCATGGGGTGCGGGAGGACCTGCAAGATTGTCTGCTCCCCGACACAGAACTCATCTGGTTCACTGATGGCAGCAGCTACGTCCACCAAGGCCAGCAGTATGCAGGAGCGGCTGTAACATCAGAGACTGAGGTAATCTGGGCAGAACCCTTGCCTCCAGGGACATCGGCCCAAAGAGCCGAACTGATAGCACTCACACAGGCCCTCACCCTAGGGGCAGAGAAAAAACTAACAGTATACACGGATAGCCGCTATGCTTTCGCTACTGCGCACATACATGGGGCCATCTACAGAGAGAGGGGACTATTAACAGCTGAAGGCAAAGAAATAAAAAACAAGCAAGAGATCCTAGCTCTATTAACTGCTTTGTGGAAACCAAAGAAATTGGCTATCGGACATTGCCCTGGGCATCAGAAACCAACTACGCCAATTGCTCGAGGCAACTTCTTAGCCGACCAAACCGCAAGGAGCATAGCAAAAGCTCCCAGTCAGCTCCTTGCGCTCCAGCTCCCTGATCCTGGCCCGCAAAATTTGCCATGTTTTCCCGACTATACCAAACAGGATCGCGAATGGATGGACACGCTTCCCCTAAAACAGGTTCAAAATGGGTGGTGGACTGATGTAAATGACCAAACCATCCTACCAGAAAAATTAGGACGGCAGGTGTTGGAACATATCCACCGGACAACCCACCTGGGTGCCCGGCGAATGATAGACTTAATAAGGCATGCCAAGTTCAGAATCAGGCGCATAGCTGAACTGGCCAGCGATGTCACAACAAATTGCAAAGCCTGCCAATTGAACAACGCTCGCCCCCAAACCCAGACCGCCACAGGAATTAGGTGTAGAGGAACTAGGCCTGGCATCTATTGGGAAATAGACTTTACTGAGATAAAGCCTGGAAAATATGGGTATCAGTACTTACTTGTCTTTGTAGACACTTTTTCAGGGTGGACAGAAGCGTTCCCAACTAAGAGAGAAACTGCTCAGGTTGTAGCAAAGAAAATTTTGGAAGAAATCCTCCCCAGGTATGGCTTTCCCGTCCAAATAGGGTCAGACAATGGACCAGCCTTCGTTGCTAAGGTAAGTCAGGATTTGGCTTCCATTCTTGGGGCAAATTGGAAATTACATTGTGCTTATAGGCCCCAAAGCTCAGGACAGGTAGAAAGGATGAATCGGACTCTGAAGGAGACCTTAACTAAATTGACCATGGAGACTGGCGCTAATTGGGTAGTACTTCTCCCCTACGCTCTGTTCCGGGCCCGAAATACCCCTTACAGACTGGGCCTCACACCATATGAAATCATGTATGGCAGATCCCCACCCCTGGTCCCCAGTCTAAAAGATGACTTACTCAAACCTGAAACTGAAAATGTCTCTGAGCTCCTGTTCTCCTTACAAGCCTTACAGAAAATTCACCAGGAAATTTGGCCCAGACTACAAGAACTGTACGAGGCAGGACCTCCGCCGACGCCTCATCCGTTCCAGCCGGGAGACTGGGTCCTAGTCAAGCGACACCAGCAAGAAACTCTTCAACCCAGGTGGAAAGGACCACTGCAAGTACTCCTGACTACTCCCACCGCTCTCAAAGTAGAAGGCATCGCTTCGTGGATCCACTACACACACGTCAAACCAGTGGACCCAACATCCGACCTTCTCGAGCCGTCTGGAGCACCGGTTACATGGACTGTAGACAAAGCTAAGAACAATCCCTTAAAGCTAACCCTGCGCCGTCACCCACATAGCCGTAACTATGTCTAGCTTGCCTATGCTTTTGTGCCTTATACATCTGACTCTCCTAACTGCTGCGCCGTCTAATCCCTATGTCTGGAGGTTCTGGCTCTATGAGAACAAAACTCACCCTGGGGAAACCCCCCAAGCGGGTAAACTGCTAGCTAGCGCAGACTGCCCCCCCCCGGGTGTAATACTATAGTTTACCTCAATTTCACTAAGTTCCAGATTGCCCAACCAGCAATACCCATGATCTGTTTTGAATATGATCAGACTGAATATAATTGTAAAAATTATTGGTGGCACCAGAGTGCAGGTTGCCCATATAGCTACTGTAAGATGCACTCTGTCCGATACTGGACAGAACAACAAGGGTGGTATTTTTACCAAACTGAGTCTCCAGTCACCTACATTTGGATAATTAGAGACCCGTGGGACTCTCGGTGGACAACCCCGCAACATGGGGGGGGTGTACTATTCATCAACTAGTACCTGGCCCAGTAGCCACTTATATCTGTGGCGAAGTCTAGTCCAGATTCAACCCTTAATCCATACACAGATCCACAGACAAGAAACCAAGCTATCACAGGACTTGCAGCCCTTCTCTTGGCTAACCCTACTACAGGAAGGGCTAACAGTCGCCAACCTCACTGGCTTAGGCGACCTGTCCTCTTGCTTTATGTGTGCAACCCTAGGAAGACCACCATTAACCGCTGTTCCCCTATCCTCCCCCCCCACAAACTATATGCCAGATTCTAATTCATCAACAGTTGCAATACCCGATGTAGCCCTGTACCGTGACCCATACCAAGAAAAATACCCCTACTGTTATTCAGCATTTAGTAGCAGCCTCTGCAACCAGACGGCTACATACCCTAATAGCCCCATACGTGCTCCCCCTGGTGTGTTCTTCTGGTGTAGTATGACTCTGTTAAAAACTCTGTCCAAGAGCATCTCTGACGGACAGTTGTGCATCCCTGTTACACTAGTCCCCCGACTGACCCTGCTAACTCCGGCAGAGTTCATAGGCTGGGCAGGGACTGCCCCAACTGAAACTGCGCGACATAGACGAGCAGTTTTTCTACCACTAATTGCCGGAATATCCTTAACCACCTCTGTCGTCACAGCGGGGTTAGCAGGAGGGGCCCTACAACACTCCATGATAGAAAACAACAAGCTGTTACAACACTTCTCTGTTGCTATGGAAGACTCCGCCTATTCCCTAGCCTCCCTTCAGTGGCAGCTCACCTCTCTAGCACAGGTCACCTTTCAAAACCGCAGAGCCTTAGACTTACTCACTGCTGAGAAAGGAGGTACCTGTATGTTCCTCAAAGAAGAATGCTGTTTCTATATAAACGAGTCAGGGTTAGTTGAGGAGAGAGTCCAACGCCTACACAAACTAAGCTTAGAAATGAAAAAGCAACAATTCACTACAGCCGCTAACAATTGGTGGAGCTCTTCAATGTTTTCCCTTCTGGCACCCCTTTTAGGCCGCCTAATGTCTTTACTACTTCTATTCACTATAGGCCCCTGTGTGGTAAATAAAATTTTACAATTTGTCAGAGAAAGGTTTGATACCATCCAACTAATGGTCCTCCGTAGCCATCACCAGCCTCTCCTGCACCCAGAAAGTGAGGCTACATTATGAGACTCTGGAAATCCAAGACTGGACATCCAGTTACTTATGAGAGGGGGAAATGAAAGGACACAAAGATAGATGTGTACCTGCCCCCCCCCCCGCTACACCCTTTGTTCTGCTCTCTAATCTTTGCACATACCAGAGATTTCGTAAGTTCTGTGAGTACCTGTCTTTCTGCACGTACCAGAGATTTTGTTTTGCACATACCAGAGATTTCGTAAGTTCTGTGAGTACCTGTTTTTCTGCACGTACCAGAGATTTTGTAAGTTCTGAGGCAAGGTCACAAGACGTGTTTAAGTAAGATAAACTCTTGCTGCCATAAAACTGCTCTCCCGCCTCAAAGGTTGAACCGAAATATCAGAAATGGCGGGAACCAATCATAGTTAGCCAAATCACCTTGTTCAAACACTAGCCAATCATATATCTGATTTGTATAACAACTCTATGCCCACTTTTCTTAGACTATATAACACTGCTCAGAGCTCAGTGGGGGAGCTCTCCTGCCCGTCTCGTTTCGCGAGCGAGGGAGAGTTCCAGGTTCGAACCTGTAATAAAGATCCTTGCTGCTTAGCTTTGACTCTGGACTCTGGTGGTCTTCTTCGGGGAATAAACGGTCTGGGCATAACAAATGGAGGCTCGTCCGGGATTTCCCCCAAGCCCACCAGACAGACCCCCAAGTCAATGGATCTTAATCTGTAGGTAAGCCGGCTTTGTCACTGTCTCTGTCTTTGTCTCTGTCTGTTTCCCTGAAATTTCGCGAAATCCGTAATCTGTAATCTGTATTGGTCTGTTTTGTAAGTGCACGGTCTTGGCGGATGCGCTAAAAGACAGCCACTCGGGACTGGTGGGAGACGTCCCCCAGTGCCCATCTGGGGGCCTCCATCCTTGGTTGCCCCGTCTGACTCAGGTCGGAAGTCCGACACGCGCTCCCGAAGGCTCATCGTTTCTCACTGTCTGTCCGTTATTGTTAAGTGTTAAGTGTAAGTCCAAAACGAAACATAAAACCTTTTCTTCCCCTTCCAGGACCGGACCTGTCGGACACTCCCCTCTGCTTCACACTCATTTTCATCCCTCCTTCTCTTTGTAGGAGCAGTCCAAAGATGGGCAACAACCAGAGCACGCCGCTCTCACTCCTTGTTACCAATTTTAAGGATGTGAAGGCTCGGGGGCGTAACTTAAGCGTAGAACTAAAGAAGGGAAAGCTAGTTACTTTCTGCCGTTCGGAGTGGCCCTCTTTCGGCGTAGGGTGGCCCTCCGAAGGAACTTTCTGTCTCTCTATTATTACTAAGGTAAAAACTAAGATTTTCCTGCCAGGGCAGTCAGGACATCCTGATCAAATTCCTTATATTCTAGTGTGGCAGGATCTTGTGGAAAACCCACCGCCCTGGGTAACTCCATTCATCCCTGAGCCCTGCAAGGTCCTAGTAACACGACCTACAAGACAAAGGACTCCCTCTGCTCCCTCGGCCCCTGTGCTGCCAGACAGCCAGGACCCCCTAACGTTAGAACCCACACTTCCCCCACCATATCCGCACCTTATCCCGCAGGACCCAGTCCCCCAGGGTGGTGCTTCCGTAGAGGGAAACCAAGAAGTGGAAGCAGCCGAGAGCGAAAGTAACCTAGGGGGGCCGGCCGGCCGAATGCAAGGCCGCGTACTGCGGGACCAAGCTTCCCGACTCCCTGACTCCACCGTAGCCCTGCCTGTCAGAGAAATAGGATCGCTCGATGATACCGGGCTCTCCCGTCTCATGTATTGGCCTTTTTCCACTAGTGATTTATACAATTGGAAGTCCCAAAATGCTCGGTTCTCCGATAATCCCAAAGATCTAACCTCGTTGTTAGACAGTGTCATGTTTACTCACCAGCCGACCTGGGATGACTGTCAACAGCTCCTCCGAATCCTGTTCACAACAGAGGAGCGGGAAAGAATCCAAGTTGAGGCCAGAAAGCTGGTTCCAGGAGATGACAGCCAGCCAACTGCAAATCCTGACCTCATTAACGCGGCTTTTCCTTTGACCCGGCCCAGATGGGACTACAACACGGCAGAAGGTAGGGGACGACTGCTCATTTATCGCCAGACTCTAATGGCGGGTCTCCGGGCTGCAGCTTGCAAGCCCACCAATTTGGCTAAAGTATATTCTGTGTTACAAGGTAAGACAGAAAGCCCCGCTGTGTATTTAGAGAGATTAATGGAAGCTTTCAGACAGTTTACCCCTATGGACCCGGAAACACCGGAAAATCAGGCTGTGGTAGTAATGTCCTTTGTAAACCAGGCAGCACCAGATATTAAAAGAAAACTCCAGAAATTAGAAGGTTTAGAGGGAAAGCAGATTCAGGACCTCCTTCAGATGGCCCAGCGAGTTTATAATAATAGGGATACTCCAGAAGAAAAACAGTTCAAGGCAACCAAAGAAATGACCAAAGTCTTAGTAGCAGCTTTCCCCCAGGCAGGGAATGGCCAAAGCAGAAAGCAGAAAAAGCAAGGCTCTAGGCAAGGATTAGAAAAGGATCAGTGTGCTTATTGCAAGGAACGTGGTCACTGGATTAAAGACTGCCCAAAGAAACGGAGACCAGCTAACCCTACCTCCGTACTCGTTACCCAGGACTCTGACTAGGGGGGACGGGGTTTGGACCCCCTCCCCGAACCCAGGGTAACTTTGCAAGTGGAGGGGTCCCCAGTTCGCTTCTTGGTCGATACTGGGGCGGAACACTCAGTCCTAACCAAACCAATTGGAAAAATGTCTAAGAAAACATCCTGGGTGCACGGGGCCACAGGCATCAAAAAATACCCCTGGACAACCCAGAGGACTGTAGACTTAGGAACAGGAAAAGTCTCCCATTCCTTCCTAGTCATCCCAGAGAGCCCCTGCCCTCTACTAGGGAGGGACTTGCTGACAAAAATGGGGGCCCAAGGCCGGGCGCGGTGGCTCAAGCCTGTAATCCCAGCACTTTGGGAGGCCGAGATGGGCGGATCACGAGTTCAGGAGATCGAGACCATCCTGGCTAACACGGTGAAACCCCGTCTCTACTAAAATACAAAAAAAATTAGCTGGGCGAGGTGGCGGGCGCCTGTAGTCCCAGCTACTCGGGAGGCTGAGGCAGGAGAATGGCGTGAACCCAGGAGGCGGGGCTTGCAGTGAGCTGAGATCCGGCCA
>NW_020254577.1:0-1226 GCF_003255815.1 Theropithecus gelada
TTCTCTTTGTTATCGGAGGATATTTCCTTTGGCCCTATAGTCTTCCAAGGGACCCAAAATATCTGTTCTCAGTTTCCACAGAAATAACGCAAGCAAAGAGATCCGCGAAATACAGATGTATCTCTGTGAGATGACTTTACAGAACACTAAGCAGTATCTCAGAAAGCTTGTTTCCAGATTTCATCTGAGGATCTTTCCTTTTTCACTATAGCCCTCTATGGGCGTCCAAATATCACTTTGCCAAATCCACAAGAACTGTCGTAACGAATGGATCCTTGAGGGGAAAGCTGTAACTCTGTGAGATGATTTCACAGAACACAAAGAAGTTTCCCAGAAAGTTTCTTTCTCCTTGTTATCGGAGGATATTTCCTTTGGCCCTATACGGCCCTATAGTCTTCAAAGGGATTCGAAATATCTGTTCTCAGATTCCACAGAAATAAGGCTAGCAAAGAGATCCACGAAATACAGATGTAACTCTGTGAGTGGAAGTCACACATCACAAAGCAGTTTCTCAGAAAGCTTCTTTCCAGATTTCATCTGAGGACATTTCCTTTTTCAACATTGCCCTCTATGGGCTTCCAAATATCACTTTGCCAATTCCACAAGAACTGTCTTAGCGAAAGGCTTCTTGAGAGGAAATCTGTAACTCTGCGAGATGATTTCACAGAACACAAAGAAGTTTCTCAGAAAGCTTCTTTCTCTTTGTTATCGTAGGATATTTCCTTTGGCCCTATACTCCTTAAAGGGATCCGAAATATCTGTTCTCCGATTCCACAGAAATAAGGCTAGCAAAGAGATCCACGAAATACAGATGCAACTCTGTTAGTTGAAGTCACACATCACAAAGCAGTTTCTCAGAAAGCTTCTTTCCAGATTTCATCTGAGGATATTTCGTTTTTCACCGTAGCCCTCTATGGGCTTCCAAATATCACTTTGCCAATTCCACAAGAACTGTCTTAACGAATGGATCCTTGAGGGGAAGGCTGTAACTCTGTGAGATGATTTCACAGAACACAAAGAAGTTTCCCAGAAAGCTTCTTTCCAGATTTCATCTGAGGATATTTCCTTTGGCCCTATAGTCTTCAAAGGGATCCGAAATATCTGTTCTCAGATTCCACAGAAATAAGGCTAGCAAAGAGATCCACGAAATCCAGATGTAACTCTGTGAGATGAATTAAGAGAACACTAAGCAGTTTCTCAGAAAGCTTGCTTCCAGATTTCATCTG
>NW_020254578.1:0-1226 GCF_003255815.1 Theropithecus gelada
GGTGAGAACAGGGGGAAACTGGATCCATGTCCACATTTGATGGTGGGTGAGAACAGGGGGAAACTGGGTCCACATCCACATTTGATGGTTAGTGCACCTCGGCACTCCAGCCTAGGCAACAAGAGCAAAACTCTGTCTCAAATAAATGTATATATATATATAGAGAGAGAGAGACAGAGAGACAGAGAGACACCAACACAACAATAGTAGGAGCTTCAAAATCCCACTGTCAGCACTGGAGATCATCTAGACAGAAAATAACAACAAAACATCAAATTTAAAGTCCAATGTAGACCAAATGGACCTAACAGACATTTACAGAACATTTCATCCAACAGATACAAAATGCACATTCTTCTTCTCAGCACATGGAACATTCTCTAGAATCCACTGCATGCTAGGCTACAAAAGAAGTCTCAATACATTTTTTCTAAAATTGAAATAACATCTAGGATATTGTCAGACACTTCTCAAAAGAAGACATTTATGCAGCCAATAGACACACGAAAAAATGCTCATAATATAGAATGAGACCACCACTTCTCCTGTTGCCTTTCCCAGCTCTTCCCCGTCTCCCCTTTTCCCTAGTTTATAAGACAGGAGAAGGGGGAGAAAGCAAAAAGTTGGAAAGAAACAGAAGTAAGATAAATAGCTAGACGACCTTGGCATCACCACCTGGCCCTGGTGGTTAAAATAATAATAATAATAATAATAATAATAATATTAATCCCTGACCAAAACTACTAGTGTTATCTATAAATTCCAGACATTGTTTGAGAAAGCACTGTAAAACCTTTTGTTCTGTTAGCTGATGCATGTAGCCCCCCATCACATTTTGTCTGCGGCTAGTCCTGCTACAATAATCACTCACCATCAGAGAAATGCAAATCAAAACCACAATGAGATACCATCTCACACCAGTTAGTATGACGATCATTAAAAAGTCAGGAAACAACAAGTGCTAGAGAGGATGTGGAGGAATAGGAACACTTTTACACTGTTGGTGGGACTGTAAACTAGTTCAACCATTGTGGAAGACAGTGTGGTCATTCCTCAAGGATCTAGTACTAGAAATACCATTTGACCCAGCCATCCCAATACTGGGTATATACCCAAAGGATTATAAATCATGCTGCTATAAAGACACATGCACACATATGTTTATTGTGGCACTATTCACAACAGCAAAGACTTGGAACCAACCCAAATGTCCATCAATGACAGAC
>NW_020254579.1:0-1226 GCF_003255815.1 Theropithecus gelada
ACAGAACACTAAGCAGTTTCTCAGAAAGCTTCTTTCCAGATTTCATCTGAGGATATTTCCTTTTTAACCATAGACCTCTAGGGATTCCTAGTATCACTTTGCAATTTCCATAAGAACTGTCGTAGCGAAAGGCTTCTTGAGGGGAAAGCTGTAACTCTGTGAGATGATTTCACAGAACACAAAAGAGATTCTCAGAAAGCTTCTTTCTCTTTGTCATCGGAGGACATTTCCTTTGGCCTCTAGTCTTCAAAGCGATCAGAATTATGTGTTATCAGATTCCACAGAAATAGGGCTCGCAAAGATATCCGCGAAATACAGATATAACTCTGACAGTGGAAGTCACACATCACAAAGCAGTTTCTCAGAAAGCTTCTTTGCAGTTTTTCTCTGAGGATATTTCCTTTTTCACCATAGCCCTCTATGGGCTTCCAAATATCACTTTGCGAATTCCACAAGAACAGGCTTAGCGAGCGGCTTCTTGAGGGGAAAGCTGTAACTCTGTGAGATAAATTCACGGAACACTAAGCAGTTTCTCAGAAAGCTTCTTTCCAGATTTCATCGGAGGATATTTCCTTTTTCACAGTAGCCTTCCATTGGCTTCCAAATATCACTTTGCCAATTCCACAAGAACGTCTTAGCGAAAGGCTTCTTCAGGGGAAAGCTGTAACTCTGTGAGATGATTTCACAGAACACAAAGAAGTTTCTCAGAAAGCTTCTTTCACTTTGTTATCGGAGGCTATTTCCTTTGGCCCTATAATGTTCAAAGGGATCCGAAATTTATGTTCTGAGATTCCACAGAAATAAGGCTAGCAAAGAGATCCATGAAATACAGATGTAAGTCTGTGAGTGGAAGTCACACATCACTAAACAGTTTCTCAGAAAGCTTCTTTCCAATTTTTCTCTGAGGATATTTCCTTTTTCACCATAGCCCTCTATGGTCTTCCAAATATAACATTGCGAATTCCAGAAAAACAGGCTTAGCAAAAGGCTTCTTGAGGGGAAAGCTGTACCTCTGTGAGGTGATTTCACAGAACACAGAGAAGTTTCTCAGAAATCTTCTTTCTCTTTGTTATCGGAGGATATTTACTTTGGCCCTAGAGTCTTCAAAGGGATCCGAAATATCTGTTCTCAGATTCCACAGAAATAAGGCTAGCAAAGAGTGGAAATCACACATCACAAAGCAGTTTCTCAGAAACCTTCTTTCCAGTTTTTCTCTGAGGATATTT
>NW_020254580.1:0-1226 GCF_003255815.1 Theropithecus gelada
TTCTGGAGTTTCAGCTCACCTCCGATAGAAAAGGTGAGTTTGAGTTTCTTCTTGCTTCTAAAATGGCAGAGAGCAGTCTTCAGCCAGGGCCTCAATCCTAGGTAAGTAGCTGAGTTGGGTTTCATTTGTTTTGTAAATTCTCCTTAATGACTAAAGGGTGCCACTGACAACCAGCTGGTCTTATTTCCTCTTTCCATTAGAGCATTCCGTGATCATATTGTTGGCTTTTGTTGTTATTAGTCCAGCCTTTCTCCCAGCTGATTCGACCAACGCTACCGGCCTCTGAATTGTCTAAAATTCCTCACAGCTGCAAAAAGAAAGAAAAAAAACCCGTGCACTTGGTTTCTGTGTTTGCCTCTTGTCTTACTTTTCTTTCCCCTATTCCTCCTTCTCCTTTGCAATCTTTGGTACCAAGAAAAACATCTATAGCAGGCTTCTAATGACTTGAACCCCTCAAGATGCCACTCACCCCTTTTTGAAATGCTCTGTTTTCATTGTGGAGTTTCAAGAGCCATGGCAGATTCTTCTTACATCTAAATCTCTGTTTTCAGGTATCCCATTATCTTACCATTTTATTCTGGGGGGTACTAGAGATTGCCTTGTATTGTGAGAGGATTTGACCTTAGCAAGTGTAATGGCAGATGAGAGTTAAAAAGTGAGGGGTGACTTAGGACTGTATACAGGAAGTGGTCTTAGCTGTGTGTGTGTGTGTGTGTGTGTGTGTGTGTGTCTGTGTGTGTACTATTAATAGTCTAAAAGCAGACTTAAAGCAGGCAGAAAAAAAGCAGAGAAATAGAGAACTTATTAGTTGCAGGTTGACCTTTGAGCTCTGAATTGTCCTTGATGTAATTTGCTTGTCAGTTTAAAATGTGCATAAGATCATACCTGATGTGTAACAATCTGGAGTATTAGAAAACCTGGCGTGCCCTTCCATTTACACAACCACTTGTAAGTGAGGCCCCATAAATCCTAATGGGGTGCCCAAGAGAGGTTGTTCTCCTTGTCTTTCTTTATTCTTAATTTGTTTTCCACAGTTTTTCTTAAAAGGAGGAACATATATATATATATATATATATATATATGTACACACACACACACACACACACACACATATATATATATATATATTTTTCCCCCTTGGAAGTTGTTTGTTTAGGATCCTAATTCTAGTTCAGAGGTGCATTCTAAAGAGTCTTCTTCATTGCCTTTTCTCTTCAAATTAATCT
>NW_020254581.1:0-1226 GCF_003255815.1 Theropithecus gelada
AATAATATTTATCCACCATTCTAGCATCCTACCAACCAGTTTCACCATCCTAAAAATCCTCTGTGTCTACCTATTCATTCCTACGTCCTCCTCAACCCCTGACAACCACTGTTTTTCTTTTTTTGTCTCCCTCGTTTTGCCTTTCTAGAATGTCACATAGTTAGAATCATGCAGTATGTAGCCTTTTAAGATTGACTCATTTTACTTAATATACATTTTAAGTTTCCTTCATGTCTTTTCATCCTTCATAAATAGCTCATTTGTTTTTAGTGCTGAACAATATTTCATTGTCCAGAAGTACCACAGTTGATTAATCTCTTCACCTACTGAAGGGCATCTTAGTTGGTTCCAGTTTTTGCAAATATTAATAAAGCTACTATAAGCATCTATGTGTAGATTTTTGTGTGTACATAAGTTTTCAACTTCTTTGGGTAAATTTGAAGGGATGAGATTGTCAGATTATATGGTAAGACTATGTTTAGTTTTGTAAGAAACTGCCAAATTGCTTTCCAAAGGGCTGTTTCAAAGTGATGTTTGGAAAATGGCTTTTTCAAAATTTTGTTCTTACCAGTAATTAATGGAAGTGTATCTTGCTCCACATCCTCTCCAACATTTGGTATTACCAGTAGTTTTGGTTTTGGCCATTCTAATAGGTGTGCAGTGGCATCTCATTGTGCTTAAATGAGAATTCTTGGGTTTTTTTGGTTTTTGTTTTTCAAATATTCTCTCCCATTCTTTGAGTTGTCTTTATACTTTCTTGATGATGTCCTTTGAAGCATTAATATTTTAAATTTTGATAAAATTTAATTTATCCTTTTTTTGTACAAAGCTTGTGTTTTGGTATCATATGTAAAAAACTTATTTTAAGGTCATGACATTTTATGCCTATATTTTTAAGAGTTTTATAATTTTAGTTTTTATGTTTATATAAGTGATACATTTTCAGTGAGTTTTTGTGTATAGTGTGAGGTAATCGTCCAGTTTAATTTTTTTCCATGTAAATAGCCAGGTTTTCTAGCACTATTTATTGAAAAAGAATGTTCTTTTCATTTTGAATTGTCTTGGCATCCTTTTGAAAAATCAATTGAATGTAAATATAAAGATTTATTTCTGAACTCTCAATCTTCTGCATGATTTACATATCTATCTTTATGTTAGTACCACCACTGTAGCTTTGCAGTAGGATTTAAAGTTTAAAACTCTAACTCCTCCAAGATTTATTTATT
>NW_020254582.1:0-1225 GCF_003255815.1 Theropithecus gelada
ACAAAGAAGTTTCTCTGAAAGCTTCTTTCTCTTTGTTATCGGAGGATATTTCCTTTGTCCCTATAGTCTTCAAAGGGTTCGGAATTATCTGTTGTCAGATTCCACAGAAATAAGGCTAGCAAAGAGATCCACGAAATACACATGTAACTGTGTGAGTAAAAGTCACACATCACAGAGCAGTTTCTCAGAAAGCTTCTTTCCAGATTTCATCTGAGGATATTTCCTTTTTCACCATAGCCCTCTATGGGCTTCCAAATATCACTTTGCCAATTCCACAAGAACTGTCTTAGCCAAAGTCTTCTTTAGGGGAAAGCTGTAACTCTGTGAGATCTTGTCACAGAACACAAAGATTTTCTCAGAAAGCTTCTTTCTCTTTGTAATCGGAGGATATTTCCTTGGCTCTATAGTCTTCTAACGGATCCGAAATATCTGTTCTCAAATTCCACAGAAATAAGGCTAGCAAAGAGATCCACGAAATAGAGATGTAACTCTGTGAGATGAATTAACAGAAAACTAAGCAGTTTCTTAGAAAGCTTCTTTCCAGATTTCTTCTAGGGATATTTCCTTTTTCACCATAGCCCTCTATGGGCTTCCAAATCTCACTTTGCCAATTCCACAAGAACTGTCTTAGCGAAAGGCTTCCTGAAGAGAAAGTTGTTACTCTGTGAGATGATTTCACAGAACACAAAGAAGATTCTCTGAAAGCTTCTTTCTCTTTGTTATCGGAGGATATTTCCTTTGGCCCTATAGTCTTCAAAGGGATCAGAAATATCTGTTGTCAGATTCCACAGAAAAAAGGCTAGCGAAGATATCCACGAAATACAGATGTAACTCTGTGAATAGAAGTCACACATCACAGAGCAGTTTCTCATAAAGCTTCTTTCCAGATTTCATCGGAGGATATTTCCTTTTTAACCATAGCCCTCTATGGGCTTCCAAATATCACTTTGCCAATTTCACATAAACTGTCTTGGCGAAAGTCTTCTCGAGGGGAAAGCTGTAACTCTGTGAGATAATTTCACAGAACACAAAGAAGTTTCTCAGAAAGCTTCTTTCTCTTCGTTATCGGAGGATATTTCTTTTGGCCCTATAGTCTTCAAAAAAAGGGATCCGAAGTATCTGTTCTCAGATCCCACAGAAAAAGGCTAGCAAAGAGATCCACGAAATACAGATGTAATTCTGTGAGATGAATTAAAGGAACACTAAGCAGTTTCTCAGAAAGCTT
>NW_020254583.1:0-1225 GCF_003255815.1 Theropithecus gelada
ACAGAGTTACATCTGTATTTCGTGGATCTCTTTGCTAGCCTTATTTCTGTGGAATCTGAGAGCAGATATTTGGGATCCCTTTGAGGACTATAGGGCCAAAGGAAATATCCTCCGATAACAAAGAGAAAGAAGCTTTCTGAGGAACTTCTTTGTGTTCTGTGAAATCATCTCACAGAGTTACAGCTTTCACCTCAAGAAGCCTTTCGCTAAGACAGTTCTTGTGTAATTGGCAATGTGATATTTGGAAGACCATAGAGGGCTATGGTGATAAAGGAAATATCCTCTGATGAAATCTGGAAAGAAGCTGTCTGAGAAACTGATTAGTGTTCCGTTAATTCATCTCACAGAGTTACATCTGTATTTCGTGAATCTCTTTGCTACCCTCATTTCTGTGGAATCTGAGAACAGATATTCTGGATCCCTTTGAAAACTATAGGGCCAAAGGAAATATCCTCCGATAAGAAAGAGAAAGAAGCTTCCTGAGAAACTTCTTTGTGTTCTGTAAAATCATCTCACAGAGTTACAACTTTCCCCTCAAGAAGCCTTTCGTTAAGACAGTTATTGTGGAATTGGCAAAGTGATATTTGGAAGCCCATAGAGGGCTATGTTGAGAAAGGAAATATCCTCCGATGAAATCTGGAAAGAAGCTTTCTGAGAAACTGCTTAGTGTTCTGTTAATTCATCTCACAGAGTTACATCTGTATTTCGTGGATCTCTTTGCTAGCCTTATTTCTGTGGAATCTGAGAACAGATATTTCGGATCCCTTTGTAGACTATAGGGCCAAAGGAAATATCCTCCGATAACAAGGAGAAAGAAGCTTTCTGAGAGACTTCTTTGTGTTCTGTGAAATCATCTCACAGAGTTACAGCTTTCCCGTCAAGAAGCCTTTCGCTAAGACAGTTTTTGTGTAATTGGCCAAGTGATATTTGGAAGCCCATAGAGGGCGATGGTGAAAAAGGAAATATCCTCCTTTGAAATCTGGAAAGAAGCTTTCTGAGTAACTGCTTAGTGTTCTGTTAATTCATCTCACAGTGTTACATCTGTATTTCCTGGATCTCATTGCTAGCCTTATTTCTGTGGAATCTGAGAACAGATATTTGGGATCCCTTTGAAGACTATAGGGCCAAAGGAAATATCCTCCGATAACAAAGAGAAAGAAGCTTTCTGAGAAACTTCTTTGTGTTCTGTGAAATCATCTCACAGAGTTACAGCTTTCCCATCAAG
>NW_020254584.1:0-1225 GCF_003255815.1 Theropithecus gelada
CAGTTCACTTACTTAGAAAAGATTTCTTAGAAAAATATCATGCTGTCATATTCTTTCTCAAAAGGGGGAGATAATTCTTGAAATTGACTCAACCCCTGCTTGAACTGACAAGAGTGAAAATTATTCAACATCCTTGCACATTTTTGCCTTTAGCCTTAATAACAAAAATGCTGAGAGTGTTAACTCTTTTAAAAGAGGTTCCTTAGCAACGTTGGGCTAAATTCACAGCAGACATGGGACATATCCACTTGGCTCCCCAAATAGAGATTCAAATTGACCCAAACAAGCCTGTTCCTAATATCAGACAAAATTCCATAAGCCCTTAAACTCTTGCAGGAATTAAACAAATAATAGAAGAATATAAAGAAAAAAAAATCGTGCCTTGCACTAGCCCCTGCAATACTCCTATCCTTCCTGTGAAGAAACCTCATGAATGAAGATGGAAATTTATACAGGAACCAAGAGTCATTAATTTGTTATTCCTTGACACCCTGCCTTTTCAAATTCCTATACCCTTCTGACTTCCATTCCCACAGAAAGTAAATTTTTTACAGTGATAGACCTTTGTAGTGCATTTTTATAGCATTACTGTGGACCCTGAGAGTTAATTTTAATTTGCCTTCACATGTGAAGGACAATATATCTGGATAGTAATGCCTCAAAAGCATACTGAAAGACCCTCTTACTTTTCACAAATACTACAGGGAGATTTAACAGTCATACCCCAAGGATCGACTCTCTTGCAGTATGTTCATGATCTTCTTTGTTCCTCTTCTATACAGGCTTGTGAACACGATAATGTTCATCTTCTTAAACTTGCAGCAGACAAAAGCCATAATGTTTCCAGAGAAAAACTCCAATTTACTCAAGTTCATGTCAACTATTTAGGACACTTGACATCAAACCAGTGACTTCTCTTAGATTCTTATGGCATTTTAAACTTTCTTCAACCTCAGATTGAGAAAATAATGAGGGTTTAGGGGCCTGGCAATGTACTGTCAAAACTGGATATCTGATTTTTCTTTGATAACTCAACCCTTAAATGCTCTTCTGAAATTTAACAAACCAGCATCCCTGGACTGGGAAGATAATGTCTGCATAGGCTTCTATCAATAAAAGGACTTCTAAGTCTTCCTGCCTTATGGCGTGCCAATTATGAGCTCCCCTTCCTTCCTTCCTTCCTCCCTCCCTCCCTCCCTCCCTCCCTCCCTCCCTCCCTCCCTCC
>NW_020254585.1:0-1226 GCF_003255815.1 Theropithecus gelada
GTGAGAAATCACAAAGCCTAAAAAAAGAAACACACCATCCCCAAGCATTTGATAGGGAGCCGCCACCCAAGAGAACCTTTAAGTCCTGAGTGTCCCCTTGTGTCCTGAGCGCCCCCTGGTGGTTCTGAGCGTTCCCTGCTATCTTGAGCTAACCCTGGTGTCCTGAGGACTATCTTATAGTACTGAGCGCCCCCTGGTGGTTCTGAGAGCCTCCTGGTTTCCTGAGCGCGCCCTAGTGGTTCCAAGAGCCTCCTGGTGTCCTGAGCGCCCCCTGGTGGTTCTGAGCGTTCCCTGCTATCTTGAGCTAACACANTCCTGAGCATCCCCTTGTGTCCTGAGCGCCCCCTGGTGGTTCTGAGCATTCCCTGCTATCTTGAACTAACCCTGGTGTCCTGAGCACTCCTTTATAGTCCTGAGCACCCCCTGTTGGTTCTGTGAGCCTCCTGGTGTCCTGAGCGAGCTTTTGTCCTGGGCACCCCTAGTGGTTATGATCGTCCCTTGGTGTCCTGAGCGCCCCCTGATGGTTCTGAGAGTCCCCTGGTGACCTGAGCACCCCCTGCTGGTTGTCAGCGCCCCCTGGTGTCCTAGTCGCCTCCTGGTGGTTCTGAACATCCCCCCAGTGTCCTGAGCGCTCCCTGGTGGTTATGATCGTCCCGTGTTGCCTTGAGCGCCCCCTGGTGGTTCCGAGCGTCCCCTGGTGTCCTGAGCACTGCCTTATAGTACTGAGCGCCCCCTGGTGGTTCTGAGAGCCTCCTGGTGTCCTGAGCAAACTGTTGTCCTGGGCACCGCTGGTGGTCATGATCAGCCGTTGGTGTCCTGAGTGCCCCGTGATGGTTCTGAGAGTCCCCTGGTGTCCTGAGCACCCCTTGCTGGTTGTCAGCACCCCCTGGTGTCCTGGGCGCCCCCTGGTGGTTCTGAACATCCCCCAGTGTCCTGAGCGTCCCCTGGTGGTTAAGATCGTCCTCTGATGTCGTGAGCGCCCCCTGGTGGTTCCGAGCATCCCCGGTGTCCTGAGCATGTCCTAAGCACCCTCTGGTGGCCCTGAGTGACCCCTCCTGTTCTGAGCGCTCCTTAGTGGGTCCTAAGCGCCCCCTGGTGTTTCATCAGCCCTCCCTGGCATCCGCATTGCCATGACTAGCTCAGTCGGGGAGACCCAGTGGCACTAGAGGAATTAAAGACACACACACAGAAATATAGAGGTGTGAAGTGGGAAATCAGGGGTCTCA
>NW_020254586.1:0-1225 GCF_003255815.1 Theropithecus gelada
CAGATGTAACTCTGTGAGATGAATTAACAGAACACCAAGCAGTTTCTCAGAAAATTTCTTTCCAGATTTCATGTGAGGATATTTACTTTTTCACCATAGCCCTCTATGGGCTTAAAAATATCACTTTGCCAATTCCACAAGAACTGACTTAGCAAAAGTGTTCTTGAAGGGAAAGCTGTACCTCTGTGAGATGATTTCACAGAACACAAAGAAGTTTCTCAGAAAGCTTCTTTCTCTTTGTTATCGGAGGATATATCCTTTGGTCCTATAGACTTCAAATGAATCCGAAATATCTGTTGTCAGATTCCACAGAAATAAGGCTAGCAAAGAGATCCACGAAACACAGATGTAACTCTGTGAGATGAATTAACGGAACGCTAAGCAGTTCCTCAGAAAGCTTCTTTCCAGATTTCATCTGAGGATATTTCCTTTTTCACCATAACCTTCTATGGGCTTCCAAATATCACTTTGCCAATTCCACAACAACTGTCTTAGAGAAAGGCTTCTTTAGTGGAAAGCTGTAACTCTGTGAGATGATTGCACAGAACACAAAGAAGTTTCTCAGAAAGCTTCTTTCTCTTTGTTATTGGAGGATATTTCCTTTGGCCCTATAGACTTAATAGGGATCCGAAATATCTGTTCTCAGATTCCACAGAAATAAGGCTAGGAAAGAGGTCCACGAAATACAGATGTAACTCTGTGAGATGAATTAACAGAACACTAAGGAGTTTATCAGAAACTTCTTTCCAGATTTCATCTGAGGATATTTCCTTTTTCACCATAGGCCTCAATGGGTTTCCAAATATTACTTTGCCAATTCCACAAGAACTGTCTTAGCGAAAGCCTTCTTGAGGGGAAAGCTGTAACTCTGTCAGATGATTTCACAGAACACAAAGTAGTTTCTCAGAAAAATGCTTTCTCTTTGTTATCGGAGGATATTTCCTTTGGCCCTATAATCTTCAAAGAAAGGGGTCCGAAATATCTGTTGTCAGATTCCACAGAAATAAGGCTAGCAAAGAGATCCACGAAATACAGACGTAACTCTGTGTGATGAATTAACAGAACACTAAGCAGTTTCTCAGAAAGCTTCTTTGCAGATTTCATCTGAGGATATTTCCTTTTTCACCATAGCCTTCTATGGGCTTCCAAATATCACTTTGCCAATTCCACAAGAACTGTCTTAGCGAATGGCTTCTTGAGGGGAAAGCTGTAACTCTGTGAGATG
>NW_020254587.1:0-2439 GCF_003255815.1 Theropithecus gelada
TAACTAAGATCAGAGCAGAACTGAAGGAGATAGAGACACAAAAAACCCTCCAAAAAATCAATGAATCCAGGAGTTGGTTTTTTGAAAAGATCAACAAAATTGACAGACCACTAGCAAGACTAATAAAGAAGAAAAGAGAGAAGAATCAAATCGACGCAATTAAAAATGATAAAGGGGATATCACCACCGACCCCACAGAAATACAAACTACCATCAGAGAATACTATAAACACCTCTACGCAAATAAACTGGAAAACCTAGAAGAAATGGATAATTTCCTGGACACTTACAC
Organism: Theropithecus gelada; assembly: GCF_003255815.1. Classification (NCBI taxonomy): domain Eukaryota; kingdom Metazoa; phylum Chordata; class Mammalia; order Primates; family Cercopithecidae; genus Theropithecus; species Theropithecus gelada. Next base: position 293 of record NW_020254587.1, read on the forward strand.
TCTTCCAAGACTAAACCAGGAAGAAGTTGAATCCCTGAATAGACCAATAGTAGGCTCTGAAATTGAGGCAATAATTAATAGCCTACCAACCAAAAAAAGTCCAGGACCAGATGGATTCACAGCTGAATTCTACCAGAGGTATAAGGAGGAGTTGGTACCATTCCTTCTGAAACTATTCCAATCAATAGAAAAAGAGGGAATCCTCCCTAACTCATTTTATGAGGCCAACATCATCCTGATACCAAAGCCTGGCAGAGACACAACAAAAAAAGAGAATTTTAGACCAATATCCCTGATGAACATCGATGCAAAAATCCTCAATAAAATACTGGCAAACCGGATTCAACAACACATCAAAAAGCTTATCCACCATGATCAAGTGGGCTTCATCCCTGGGATGCAAGGCTGGTTCAACATTCTCAAATCAATAAACATAATCCAGCATATAAACAGAACCAAAGACAAGAACCACATGATTATCTCAATAGATGCAGAAAAGGCTTTTGACAAAATTCAACAGCCCTTCATGCTAAAAACGCTCAATAAATTCGGTATTGATGGAACGTACCTCAAAATAATAAGAGCTATTTATGACAAACCCACAGCCAATATCATACTGAATGGGCAAAAACTGGAAAAATTCCCTTTGAAAACTGGCACAAGACAGGGATGCCCTCTCTCACCACTCCTATTCAACATAGTGTTGGAAGTTCTGGCTAGGGCAATTAGGCAAGAGAAAGAAATCAGGGGTATTCAGTTAGGAAAAGAAGAAGTCAAATTGTCCCTCTTTGCAGATGACATGATTGTATATTTAGAAAACCCCATTGTCTCAGCCCAAAATCTCCTTAAGCTGATAAGCAACTTCAGCAAAGTCTCAGGATACAAAATTAATGTGCAAAAATCATAAGCATTCTTATACACCAATAACAGACAAACACAGAGCCAAATCATGAATGAACTTCCATTCACAATTGCTTCAAAGAGAATAAAATACCTAGGAATCCAACTTACAAGGGATGTAAAGGACCTCTTCAAGGAGAATTACAAACCACTGCTCAGTGAAATAAAAGAGGACACAAACAAATGGAAGAACATACCATGCTCATGGATAGGAAGAATCAATATCGTGAAAATGGCTATACTGCCCAAGGTAATTTATAGATTCAATGCCATCCCCATAAAGCTACCAATGACTTTCTTCACAGAATTGGAAAAAACTGCTTTAAAGTTCATATGGAACCAAAAAAGAGCCCGCATCTCCAAGACAATCCTAAGTCAAAAGAACAAAGCTGGAGGCATCACGCTACCTGACTTCAAACTATACTACAAGGCTACAGTAACCAAAACAGCATGGTACTGGTACCAAAACAGAGATATAGACCAATGGAACAGAACCGAGTCCTCAGAAATAATACCACACATCTACAGCCATCTGATCTTTGACAAACCTGAGAGAAACAAGAAATGGGGAAAGGATTCCCTATTTAATAAATGGTGCTGGGAAAATTGGCTAGCCATAAGTAGAAAGCTGAAACTGGATCCTTTCCTTACTCCTTATACGAAAATTAATTCAAGATGGATTAGAGACTTAAATGTTAGACCTAATACCATAAAAATCCTAGAGGAAAATCTAGGTAGTACCATTCAGGACATAGGCATGGGCAAAGACTTCATGTCTAAAACACCAAAAGCAACGGCAGCAAAAGCCAAAATTGACAAATGGGATCTCATTAAACTAAAGAGCTTCTGCACAGCAAAAGAAACTACCATCAGAGTGAACAGGCAACCTACAGAATGGGAGAAAATTTTTGCAATCTACTCATCTGACAAAGGGCTAATATCCAGAACCTACAAAGAACTCCAACAAATTTACAAGAAAAAAACAAACAACCCCATCAAAAAGTGGGCAAAGGATATGAATAGACATTTCTCAAAAGAAGACATTCATACAGCCAACAAACACATGAAAAAATGCTCATCATCACTGGCCATCAGAGAAATGCAAATCAAAACCACAATGAGATACCATCTCACACCAGTTAGAATGGCGATCATTCAAAAGTCAGGAAACAACAGGTGCTGGAGAGGATGTGGAGAAATAGGAACACTTTTACACTGTTGGTGGGATTGTAAACTAGTTCAACCAT
>NW_020254587.1:2537-7512 GCF_003255815.1 Theropithecus gelada
TAAGTTTCTTTTGCTGTGCAGAAGAAACTACCATCAGAGTGAACAGGCAACCTACAGAATGGGAGAAAATTTTTGCAATCTACTCATCTGACAAAGGGCTAATATCCAGAACCTACAAAGAACTCAAACAAATTTACAAGAAAAAAACAAACAACCCCATCAAAAAGTGGGCAAAGGATATGAACAGACATTTCTCAAAAGAAGACATTCATACAGCCAACAGACATATGAAAAAATGCTCATCATCACTGGCCATCAGAGAAATGCAAATCAAACCACAATGAGATACCATCTCACACCAGTTAGAATGGCGATCATTAAAAATCAGGAAACAACAGGTGCTGGAGAGAATGTGGAGAAACAGGAACAATTTTACACTGTTGGTGGGATTGTAAACTAGTTCAACCATTATGGAAAACAGTATGGCGATTCCTCAAGGATCTAGAACTAGATGTACCATATGACCCAGCCATCCCATTACTGGGTATATACCCAAAGGATTATAAATTATGCTGCTATAAAGACACATGCATACGTATGTTTATTGCGGCACTATTCACAATAGCAAAGACTTGGAATCAACCCAAATGTCCATCAGTGACAGATTGGATTAAGAAAATGTGGCACATATACACCATGGAATACTATGCAGCCATAAAAAAGGATGAGTTTGCGTCCTTTGTAGGGACATGGATGCAGCTGGAAACCATCATTCTTAGCAAACTATCACAAGAACAGAAAACCAAACACCACATGTTCTCACTCATAGGTGGGAACTGAACAATGAGATCACTTGGACACGGGAAGGGGAACATCACACACCAGGGCCTATCATGGGGAGGGGGGAGGGGGGAGGGATAGCATTGGGAGTTATACCTGATGTAAATGACGAGTTGATGGGTGCTGATGAGTTGATGGGTGCAGCACACCAACATGGCACAAGTATACATATGTAACAAACCTGCACATTATGCACATGTACCCTAGAACTCAAAGTATAATAAAAAAAAAAAAAAAAAAATAGTATCTGAGGGGACCAGCTTCCCCACACACTCACCAATATTGGATGCAATCACTTTAATGTTAGCAACTCTAATTGGTGGTTCTGCTCTGTTGTTTTGTTTTGTTTTTTGAGACAGAGTTTTATTCTTGTTGCCCTGGCTGGAGTGCAATGATGCAGTCTCAGTTCACTGCAACCTTGGCCTCCTGGGTTCAAGTGATTCTCCTGCCTCAGCCTCCCAAGTAGCTGGGATTACAGGCTCCTGCCACCACACCCAGATAATTTTTTTTTGTATTTTTAGTAGAGATGGGGTTTCACCATATTGGGCAGACTGGTCTCGAACTCATGATCTCAGGTGATCCACCCGCCTCGGCCTCCCAAAGTGCTGGGAGGAACAGGCGTGAGCCACGGCACCAGGCCTCTGTTGTTAAGTTCAATGATGGGACAGAGACTGCTAGTCCCCCTACTTAATCCAATTCCCCCTTCTTCCATACCAATATACATTTTAGTGGGCAAATGTTCACTCAATGAAAGGGACATTCCCTAGCCTCTCTTCAAGCTGGGTGTGTGGCTGTGTGACTAAAATCTGGCCACATACGTAGCCAGATATAAGTGTAAGAGGAGTGTGTGATTTCCACGTTGTGCTATAGAAGGGAAGAAGCATTCCCTCCCCTTCCCCTGTGCTAGCGAGACTACTAGATGCAGTAGGTCCTGTGCCAGCTAAACTATGGATGCAATGGCTGAAACGTGCAGCCACCATGGAGGACGACATGGAATCTGAATGTTGAGGATGGCAGAGAAGCAAGACAACTCAGATCCTCAACACTACGGAATCACCATACTAGCTCTGGGCCATCTACTCATATTTTCACATAGGAAAGAAAACAAATCTTCCTTTAAGCCACTGTATTTTGACTTTTCTTTATTACAGCCCCCAAACTTGTATCCTGACTAATAAAGATGGGAATTTGAGAAGACAGTTTAAATGCATTTACTTTGGTTTTTTCCCCATCAAGTCCTGCCAGCCTTTTTTCCCAACTGAGTTGAAGTTCCTTGAGAGCCTGACCTTATCTCACTGGATGTTTACTGGTTGATTACACGTGTTCTGCCGGTGTTCTGGCCACTCACAGTGGAGAGAACCTGCTTTCGTAAACTTGAAGTATTCCTAGGGGTGACCTGTTTCACAAACACTGGCCCACACTGCACCAAGGTCAGAGGAGAAGTAGAAAACTTTCCAAAATTTTCAACATAACAGTCATTGTGCCATATGCAGTCTAAAAAATTCTTGGCCGGGCGCGGTGGCTCAAGCCTGTAATCCCAGCACTTTGGGAGGCCGAGACGGGCGGATCACAAGGTCAGGAGATCAAGACCATCCTGGCGAACACGGTGAAGCCCCGTCTCTACTAAAAATTACAAAAAAACTAGCCGGGCGAGGTGGCGGGTGCCTGTAGTCCCAGCTACTCGGGAGGCTGAGGCAGGAGAATGGCGTGAACCCGGGAGGCGGAGCTTGCAGTGAGCCGAGATCTGGCCACTGCACTCCAGCCTGGGTGACAGAGCAAGACTCCGTCTCAAAAAAAAAAAAAAAAAAAATTATTGTAGAATTTATTCGGGTATGATTTCTCAGAGCTACATATTTTTGTTGTTGTTTTGATTTTGTTTTTTGAGACTGAATCTCTCTCCGTCACCCAGGCTGGGGTGCAGTGGCGCGATCTCAGCTCACTGCAAGCTCCGCCTCACGGGTTCATGCCATTCTCTTGACTCAGCCTCCTGAGTAACTGGGACTACAGGCACCCGCCACCACGCCCGGCTAATTTTTTATATTTTCAGTAGAGACATGGTTTCACCATGTTAGCCAGGATGGTCTCGATCTCCTGACCTCGTGATCTGCTATATGTTTTTAAAAGTTAGAGATTTGATAGACCATGAGCACCAATACTACAAGTCTCTTGTTATCTGCCTTTTGCACATTCATATGGTTCCTCAGTAAAGTGGGTGCGAGGGTCGGGGCAGCTGATAATTAGAACCACATATGTTGATGCACTAAGTTATTTGTGAGATGCTTCTCCTAAAATTGTAGGTCTGCTCAGTTGCCAGACACACCAGCTGCAATAGAAGTATCCATAGAATCTGGGGAGAGTAGCTTGGAATCTTCTGAAGCCCAAATAAGTCTAAGTCATAGCTATTGATGGTAAATAGCAGGAAGGTTTGAGCTGGGTTTTAAAAATAGACATTCAGGGTGGGCTGGGAAAAAGGATTTTACTAAAGTCTAACAGCAAAATCAGGGCTTGGTGAGAGATGGCAGTGACAAAGTTGGTGCAAATTTTGGGGAGATGAATTTCAGTTCTCTCTGATATTTTATAATTTCTGAACTGCCTTGTTAAGGTGGTAGTTTGCTGAAAATATTTAAGGAGAAATTGGATGATCATCTTCAGGGAGATTGTAAAAGGGCTTGCCTCACTTATGAATGGCCAGACCACGTGACTTGGCCCCTTGTAATTATAAACTTCCACGTCCCTATGCATTACCCCAGTGACTTTTACTTTTGACCAAGGCATTATGAAGGCCATGAGAAAGGAATTTGTATTTGCTATGGTATGAGTGTATTCCCCAAATTCCATGTGTTGGAAACTTAATCCCCAAATTCACATGTCGATTGAACGTGAGGCCTTTGGGAGGTAGTTAAAATTAGATAAGGTCATCAGGGTAGGGCTGTCATGATGGGATGGGTGGCTTTGTATGGAGAGCAAGAGAAACCTGAGCTGACACCCAAACACTAGCCCTCTCATCATGGGATGTCCTCCACCGTGTTATGACACAGCAAGAAAGCTCTCACCAGATGCAAGAAACATGCTCTTGGACTTCCCAACCTCCACAGCTGTGAGCTAAATAAACCTTTTCTTCATAAATTACCCAGTCTGTGGTATTCTGTTATTGCAACAGAAAATGGACTAAAACAATATTCTTTCTAAAAATATCTCTAAGACTCCTAGGACTTCCATGAGCTAATACCCATTACCTAGAGGTGATTTGCTATCAGACATAAGATCTTTTATTTACTTATTTATTTATTTATTTATTTTCTTTTTTTATTATTATTATACTTTAAGTTCTAGGGTACATGTGCGTAATGTGCAGGTTTATTACATATGTATACTTGTGCCATGTTGGTGTGCTGCACCCATCAACTCGTCAGCACCCATCAACTCATCATTTACATCAGGTATAACTCCCAATGCTATCCCTCCCCCTCCCTCCTCCCCATAATAGGCCCCGGTGTGTGATGTTCCCCTTCCCGTGTCCAAGTGATCTCATTTTTCAGTTCCCACCTATGAGTGAGAACATGCGGTGTTTGGTTTTCTGTTCTTGCGATAGTTTGCTAAGAATGATGGTTTCCAGCTGCATCCATGTCCCTACAAAGGATACAAACTCATCCTTTTTTATGGCTGCATAGTATTGCATGGTGTATATGTGCCACATTTTCTTTTTTATTTTTTTTTTATTATTATTATTATTATACTTTAAGTTGTAGGGTACATGTGCATAACGTGCAGGTTTGTTACATATGTATACTTGTGCCATGTTGGTCTGCTGCACCCATCAACTCGTCATTTACATCAGGTATAACTCCCAATGCAATCCCTCCCCCCTCCCCCCTCCCCATGATAGGCCCCGGTGTGTGATGTTCCCCTTCCTGAGTCCAAGTGATCTCATTGTTCAGTTCCCACCTATGAGTGAGAACATGCGGTGTTTGGTTTTCTGTTCTTGTGATAGTTTGCTAAGAATGATGGTTTCCAGCTGCATCCATGTCCCTACAAAGGACGCAAACTCATCCTTTTTTATGGCTGCATAGTATTCCATGGTGTATATGTGCCACATTTTCTTAATCCAATCTGTCACTGATGGACATTTGGGTTGATTCCAAGTCTTTGCTATTGTGAATAGTGCTGCTATAAAGACACATGCACACGTATGTTT
>NW_020254588.1:0-1225 GCF_003255815.1 Theropithecus gelada
TTAGGCAAAACTAGAAAATCATACCGATAATTCTACCACTCAGAAGGCACCACCATGAGAATTTTGTATCTTTCCAGTCCTCTGCTCATCTCTTTTCTCCTGTGCTCGTATGTGTTCCCTCTCCCTTACAAAATCAGATTTTGTTTTTGTAATCTGCTTTTTCACTCAACAATATTGTAGATCCATGTCATAAGTTACTCCTCTACATAGTGCCTTCAGTTATTCTGTGGTTGTGTTGGATGACTTACCATCTAGTCATTCATGTTTCCTGGTACTGAATACATAGGGGTAAGTGAGTGAGTGAGAGAGTGTGTGTGTGTCTGTGTGTGTGTGTGTGTGTGTGTGTTTTCTACCTTAACTAATGCTTTGGACATCAGTAGGTAGAGCTAAATCCTTGAAACCTTCCAAGAGGTGGCTTTCATTTCTCATTGCTGATTCATTTTCTAGAGATGGAACAAATTATATTGTATGGAAAAAAATTTTTTTGAGATGAAGTCTCACTCTTGTCACCCAGGCTGGAGTGCAAAGGCATGATCTTGACTCACTACAACCTGCACCTCCCAGGTTCAAGTGATTCTCCTGCCTCAGCCTCCTGAGTAACTGGGATTACAGGTGCCTGCCACCATGCCCAGATAATTTTTGTAATTTTAGTATAGATGAGGTTTCACCATGTTGGCCAGGCTGGTCTGGAACTCCTGACCTCAGGTGATCCACTCACCTTGGCCTCCCAAAGTGCTGGGATTCAGGAATGAACCACCCCACCCAGCCTTTTTTTCTTCTAGGTACCAGCTGTTATATATCAGATTGGTAAAAATGTTAGAAAGTGTGCAATGAAATGGGCATTCTCACAGTCATGGCAGAAAGTAGAGTTATCTTTGACTTTCTAGAAAGCAGTCTGGCATTCTAGAAACTTGCCTAACCTCTTCCCATTTAGGCAAGATGAATTCTGACCACCCCTCAGTTGCCAATCTTGTCCCTGTGGTTCCATATCTCCCAGAAAGAGAGGACTAGTCTCAGAGAAAACCCAGATTTGCTTGGCTTAGCCCACCTGACAGCTAATCACTGGAAATGGGGTGGGCTGGTAGACTCCTTTGGTCAGGTTTTGTGTCAAGAGAGGGATGTGGAAAGATGAGAGAGAGGTAGCAAAACTGGCCTCAGTGGAACTAAGTAAGTTAATGTAGAATGGCAAAGGAATGTTTCTTCCAAGGAAGAAATTCTAGGGAAG
>NW_020254589.1:0-1225 GCF_003255815.1 Theropithecus gelada
TTAAGTACCAAGTGAATTAACATTTAATCTTTTTGATTTAGTCAATTTTCTCCTTTGTTCTTTTCACAAAATAAATCAATTTGTTTCAAATAAGGCGTAATATATTTTTATACGGTGAAGGTTTGTTTTTGGAATTTTTGTTTATCCTACTCTGTTTTTTGGCTTTTTGAATGCAATAGAAGGAAGTTTCTTTTTACCCTCTAACATCAAAATATGTGTTCTATAGCATTTGTGGAGTTACATGTTAATCAGCAATTTAATTTAAAAAGGTAAGATTGCTTGGTTAGGTGGAAAAGTAATTAATATACCTGAGGGTGATACATTTGGGGGGCTTATTATTTTCACCAGAAAAAAATCATTTGTATCTCTACCAAAACAAAGTATATAAACAAACATGAAATTTCCCTACATTAGAGTTGTTTAATGAATTTTATGACCATCATGGAATCTTTTAAAGCATTAACAAAAAGGGAGTTTAGATATCTGATACCTTAACTGTTCTTCTATTAATATCTATGTATATTTCTACTCCCCATTAGAAAGTTTCTTCACATCCAAGTTAGAATGAGAACATTTCTTTTATGCTGTATTTTGAGTTATCTATATTCTATAGTAAAAAATTTAGAAAAATACTTTGCAGATTAAAAATGCCTTATTTTTCAGAATATGTCAACTCAATAAATCTCATTTTTTTCATTTTCTTAACTTTTGTATTTTGAAACTTGTCGAATTGTTTCATAGAACTGATGTTTGTGGTATCTTTTGAACAAAGATAGAGACTGACCCTCCAAATCTTAAAAGTCGAGAAAATTACTTTTGTCTTATCTGGGTTCCTTTCTCAAGAAACCAACCATCATACCTCTCATGTAGTATCAAGGAACTGAAACTTACCAGATTATCACATCTGAACAGTGAGACCCCAGACCCCTCACCTATCATGCCTGAGTAGCTGGGATTATAGGTGTGTATCACCGTTTCTGGCTTTTTTTTTTTTTTTTTTATTTCTAGTAGAAATGGGGTTTTGCCATGTAGGTCAGGCTGAACTTCAACTCCTGGGTTCAAGTGATCCATCTGCCTCAGCCTCCCAAAGTACTGGGATTATAGGCATGAGCCACTATGCCCAGCCTATTATATTTAAATATGAAATTTCCTACACAGGTTTGGTCCTGTACCTTTAATCATTGTCATTTCTATTAGTTAAGAATTATTACTCATTTCACAGATA
>NW_020254590.1:0-1225 GCF_003255815.1 Theropithecus gelada
AATAATGTTTTTCATAAGAATGACAACTTAATTAGAATCAAATTTATAAGCTTTAAGATTTACGTTTCTAGTAAGTATAATATTAGCTTATTTGAGTAGAACTCAAGCAGAATAGGAATTTATGTTTGTTTTATATTCAATAGTGGTAACTTTGAAGACATAGTTGTTTTATTACACCAAAAATATTATATTAACCTTATTTAACTAAGTTTTATCCAAATCGTGTTAACTTAAAAAACACTTGATCAGTTCCTATATTTCTAGGAGTTTGGTGAATATTTATTTATAAATGCTTATTTTTTTCCAAGCCAAGTTAGAATGGAGCACTTTTAAAGGATTTTATAAATGAATTTTGTAACGCTATCCTGAGTTAAGAAAATATCACATATACATAACACACATTAATAGACATACAAACACAAATAGAGATTTCATAGCTTTCATCCTGAAATTTCAGCCATGAATCAGGCATAAATATTCTGATGGTTAATTTTAGACATCTACTTGATTGGATTAAGAGACACACATAGCTGGTAAAACACAATTTCTGGGCATATGTGTGAGGGTGTTTCTGGAAGACACTGAGATAACCCTGACCCAATGTAGATGGGCACAGATATGGTTTGGCTGTGTCCCCACTCAGATCTCATCTTGAATTGTAGTTCCTATAATTCCTACATGTCGTGGGAGGGACCCAGTTGGAGGTGATTGAATCTTGGTGGTAGTTACTGCCACGCTGTTCTCATGATAGTGAGTGAGTTCTCATGATCTGATGTTTTTATAAGGAGCTTTTCCTGTTTGGCTCAGCACTTCTCCTTGTTGTTGCCATGTGAAGAAGGATGTCTTTGCTTCCCCTTCCACCATGATTGTGAGGCCCCTCCAGCCATGTGGAACTGTCAGCCCATTAAACCTCTTTGTTCTTTATAAATTGCTCAGACTCAGGTATTTCTTCATAGCAGTGTATAAATGGATGAATACAGGCACCATCCAATTGGTTGAGAACCCAGATAGAACAAAAAGGAAGAGTAAAGGGGAATTATCTCCTTCTGAAATGCAAACATCCTTCTTTTCCTGCCCTTGACATTAGAACTTCAGGGTCTCAGGCCTTTGGCCTCAGAGTGAGAGTTACACCATTGGCTTCCCTCATTCTGAGTCCTTTAGACCTGGACTGAGCCATTCTACGCTTTCCTGGTTCTCCAACTTGGCGCTTTCCTGGTTCTCCAAC
>NW_020254591.1:0-1225 GCF_003255815.1 Theropithecus gelada
AACACTAAGCAGTTTCTCCGAAAGATTCTTTCCAGATTTCATTGGAGGATATTTCCTTTTTCACCATAGACCGCTATGGGCTTCGAAATATCACTTTGCCAATTCCACAAGAACTGTCTCAGCGAAAGGCTTCTTGAGGGGAAGGCTGTAAATCTGTGAGATGATTTCACAGAACACGAGGAAGTTTCTCGGAAAGCTTCTTTCTCTTTGTTATCGGAGGATATTTCCTTTGGTGCTATAGTCTTCAAAGGGATCAGAAATATCCGTTCTCAGATTCCACAGAAATAAGGCTAGCAAAGAGATCCAAGAAGTACGATGTAACCCTGTGAGATGAATTAACAGAACACTAAGCAGTTTCTCAGAAAGCTTCTTTCCAGACTTCATCTGAGGATATTTGCAGTTTCACCTTAGCCCTCTATGGGTTTCCAAATATCACTTCACCAATTCCACAATAAATGTCTTAGCGAAGGGCTTCTTCAATGAAAGCTGTAACTCTGTGAGATGATTTCGCAGAACACAAAGAAGATTCTCAGAAAGCTTCTTTTTCTTTGTTATCGGAGGATATTTCCTTTGGCCCTATAGTCTCCAAGGGATCCGAAATATCTGTTCTCAGATTCCACAGAAATAAGGTTACCAAAGAAATACACGAAATACAGATGTAACTCTGTGAGATGAATTAACAGAACACTAAGCAGTTTCTCAGAAAGCTTCCTTCCAGATTTCATCTGAGGATATTTACTTTTTCGCCTTTGCCCTCTATGGGTTTCCAGATATCACTTTGCCAATTCCACAAGAAGTGTCTCATCGAAAGGCTTCTTGAGGGGAAAGCTGTAACTCTGTGAGATGATTTCACAGAAATCAAAGAAGTTTCTCAGAAAGCTTCTTTCTCTTTGTTATCGGAGGATATTTCCTTTGGCCCTATAGTCTTCAAAGGGATCTGAAATACGTGTTCTAAGATTCCACAGAAATAAGGCTAGCAAAGAGATGCACGAAATACAGATGTAAGTCTGTGAGATGAATTAAGAGAACACTAAGCAGTTTCTCAGAAAAGTTCTTTCAAGATTTCATCTGAGAATATTTCGTTTTTCACCATAGCCCTCTATTGGCTTCCAAATATCACTTTGCCAATTCCACAAGAACTGTCTTAGCGAAAAGCTTCTCAAGGGGAAAGCTGTAACTCTGTGAGATGATTTCGCAGAACACAAAGAAGATTCTCAGAAAGCTT
>NW_020254592.1:0-1225 GCF_003255815.1 Theropithecus gelada
CCGGAGGCATTGTGAGTTACAGTATAGAAGAAAAACTTTCTTCCATACCCCCAGCTTCTCTGGCCTCGGGGCTCCACCTCCTTCCCAGTTCAACATCCCCTGACCCTTTACTCATTTGGGGTAGTCGAGTCCCTGGGCTTGGCCAGCGGGCACCTTGCTCAGCTGCCAGGGACCTGCCTTTGCTAGGTGGAAGAAAAGCTGGCATTGGCTGGGCACGGTGGCTCACGCCTGTAATCCCAGCACTTTGGGAGACTGAGGTGGGCGGATCACGAGGTTGAGAGATCGAGACCATCTGGCTAATACGGTGAAACCCCGTCTCTACTAAAAATACAAAAAACTGGCCGGGCATGGCAGCGGGCACCTGTAGTCGCAGCTACTCAGGAGGCTGAGGCAGGAGAGTGGAGTGAATCCGGGAGGCGGAGCTTGCGTTGAGCGGAGATCGCTCCACTGCACTCCAGCCTGGGCAACAGAGCGAGACACTGTCTCAAAAAAAAAAAAAAAAAAAAAGAAAGAAAGAAAAAAAAGAAAGAAAGAAAGAAAAGAAAAGCTGGCATTGTAGCACATGTCCCCAGTTCCGCGCCCCCTTCCTGCTCCGAACAGCACCCAGAATCAGCTTGCGCAGCGACATCAAAGACTACGTTTCCCAGCCTCCCCTGCTGTCAGGTGTGATCGCAAGACTACATTGGGCCCAGGAAGGAGGGAAGATGGAGCAGGTGAACTGGGTGGGAATTCTGGGAAGTCTCCACACAGGGGACGGGTTGTGCCCTGTTCTCCTTTGCTTCTGCCTCATTCCTGGAACACAGATGTGAAAGCTGGAGCTCAAGTTGCCACCCAGGACCATGAGGTAAAGCTGGGGGCTTCCCATGGTTGTGGGGCTGTCGTGCCAGCCCTGAGAAAAAGGAAACCCTGTGGATTAGGTGGGTTAGGCATAGTCGTCTGGAGTTTCTGGGGTCACAGGCAGCCTGTCCTGGGCCTCACTAGGACACACTATGACTGTTGAAACCATGACTCATGATGCACACTGGGAGTATACCCTGGTCAAAGGAACAGGCGTTGGCAACAAGGAGTTTCAGAATTATCCAGTTCTTGGGTTGACACTTCTCAAAAGCCCCTATCTTCCCCTGCCTCTTCTGTCTCGGGGAGGCCCTCTTCAAAACTTCCCTAAAAATCTTCCCTGGCTTAAACCTGGGGCCTCTTGCCTTCTCACCAGAGCAGCTGTCCCCCC
>NW_020254593.1:0-1225 GCF_003255815.1 Theropithecus gelada
TCCATTCCAATCCATTCCATTCTCCATTCCATTCCATTCTCCATTGCATTCCATTCTCCATTCCATTCCATTCTCCATTCCATTCTCCAATCCATTCCATTCGATTCCATTTTGCATTCCATTCCATTCTATTCTCTATTCCATTCCATTCTCCATTCCATTCCATTCCACTGAATTCTCCATTCCATTCCATTCCATTCCATTCCATTCTCCATTCCATTGCATTCGATTCCATTTTCCATTCCATTTCATTCCATTCTATTCTCCATTCAATTCTCCATTCCATTCCATTCTCCATTCCATTCCATTCCATTGCATTGCATTCTCCATTCCATTCCATTCCATTCAATTCTCCATTCCATTCCATTCCATTCCATTCCATTTCACTCTCCATTCCATTCCATTTCATTCCATTCTCCATTCCATTTTCCATCCATTCCATTCCATTCTCCATTCTTTTCCATTCCATTTCAATCTCCATTCCATTCCATTCCATTCTCCATTCCATTCCATTTTCCATTCCATTCCATTCTCCATTCTATTCTCCATTCCATTCCATTCTCCATTCCATTCCATTCCATTCCATTTTCATTCCATTCCATTCCATTCCATTCTCCATTCAATTCCATTCCATTCCATTCTCCATTCCATTCTCCATTCCATTCTATTCTCCATTCCATTCCAATCCATTCCATTCCATTCCATTCTCCATTCCATTCCATTCCACTCTCCACTCCATTCCATTCTCCATTCCATTCCATTCCATTCCACTCTCCATTGCATTCCATTCTCCATTCCATTCCATTCCAGTCCATTCAATTCCAATCTCCATTCCATTCCATTCCAATCCATTCCATTCTCCATTCCATTCCAATCTCCATTGCATTCCATTCTCCATTCCATTCTCCATTCCATTCCATTCTCCATTCCATTCCATTCGATTCCATTCCATTCTCCCTTCCATTCCATTCCATTCCATTCTCCATTTCATTCCATTCCATTCCATTCCATTCTCCATTCCATTCCATTCCATTCTCCATTCCATTCCATTCCTTTCCATTCCACTCTCCATTCCATTCCATTCCATTCCATTCCATTCCATTCTCCATTCCATTCCATTCCACTGAATTCTCCATTCCATTCCATTCCATTCCATTCCATTCCATTCCATTGCAATGTCCATTCCAATCCATTCCATTCTCCATTCCATTCCATTCTCCATTGC
>NW_020254594.1:0-1225 GCF_003255815.1 Theropithecus gelada
TCCATTCCAATCCATTCCATTCTCCATTCCATTCCATTCTCCATTGCATTCCATTCTCCATTCCATTCCATTCTCCATTCCATTCTCCAATCCATTCCATTCGATTCCATTTTGCATTCCATTCCATTCTATTCTCTATTCCATTCCATTCTCCATTCCATTCCATTCCACTGAATTCTCCATTCCATTCCATTCCATTCCATTCCATTCTCCATTCCATTGCATTCGATTCCATTTTCCATTCCATTTCATTCCATTCTATTCTCCATTCAATTCTCCATTCCATTCCATTCTCCATTCCATTCCATTCCATTGCATTGCATTCTCCATTCCATTCCATTCCATTCAATTCTCCATTCCATTCCATTCCATTCCATTCCATTTCCCTCTCCATTCCATTCCATTTCATTCCATTCTCCATTCCATTTTCCATCCATTCCATTCCATTCTCCATTCTTTTCCATTCCATTTCAATCTCCATTCCATTCCATTCCATTCTCCATTCCATTCCATTTTCCATTCCATTCCATTCTCCATTCTATTCTCCATTCCATTCCATTCTCCATTCCATTCCATTCCATTCCATTTTCATTCCATTCCATTCCATTCCATTCTCCATTCAATTCCATTCCATTCCATTCTCCATTCCATTCTCCATTCCATTCTATTCTCCATTCCATTCCAATCCATTCCATTCCATTCCATTCTCCATTCCATTCCATTCCACTCTCCACTCCATTCCATTCTCCATTCCATTCCATTCCATTCCACTCTCCATTGCATTCCATTCTCCATTCCATTCCATTCCAGTCCATTCAATTCCAATCTCCATTCCATTCCATTCCAATCCATTCCATTCTCCATTCCATTCCAATCTCCATTGCATTCCATTCTCCATTCCATTCTCCATTCCATTCCATTCTCCATTCCATTCCATTCGATTCCATTCCATTCTCCCTTCCATTCCATTCCATTCCATTCTCCATTTCATTCCATTCCATTCCATTCCATTCTCCATTCCATTCCATTCCATTCTCCATTCCATTCCATTCCTTTCCATTCCACTCTCCATTCCATTCCATTCCATTCCATTCCATTCCATTCTCCATTCCATTCCATTCCACTGAATTCTCCATTCCATTCCATTCCATTCCATTCCATTCCATTCCATTGCAATGTCCATTCCAATCCATTCCATTCTCCATTCCATTCCATTCTCCATTGC
>NW_020254595.1:0-588 GCF_003255815.1 Theropithecus gelada
AGGGATGAAGCCCACTTGATCATGGTGGATAAGCTTTTTGATGTGTTGCTGAATCCGGTTTGCCAGTATTTTATTGAGGATTTTTGCATCGATGTTCATCAGGGATATTGGTCTAAAATTCTCTTTTTTTGTTGTATCTCTGCCAGGCTTTGGTATCAGGATGATGTTGGCCTCATAAAATGAGTTAGGGAGGATTCCCTCTTTTTCTATTGATTGGAATAGTTTCAGAAGGAATGGTACCAACTCCTCCTTGTACCTCTGGTAGAATTCAGCTGTGAATCCATCTGGTCCTGGACTTTTTTTGGTTGGTAGGCTATTAATTGTTGCCTCAATTTCAGAGCCTGCTATTGGTCTATTCAGGGATTCAACTTCTTCCTGGTTTAGTCTTGGAAGAGTGTAAGTGTCCAGGAAATTATCCATTTCTTCTAGATTTTCCAGTTTATTTGCATAGAGGTGTTTATAGTATTCTCTGATGGTAGTTTGTATTTCTGTGGGGTCGGTGGTGATATCCCCTTTTTCATTTTTAATTGCGTCGATTTGATTCTTCTCTCTTTTCTTCTTTATTAGTCTTGCTAGTGGTCTGTCAAC
>NW_020254595.1:688-1225 GCF_003255815.1 Theropithecus gelada
TTTTTTTGGTTGGTAGGCTATTAATTGTTGCCTCGATTTCAGAGCCTGCTATTGGTCTATTCAGGGATTCAACTTCTTCCTGGTTTAGTCTTGGAAGAGTGTAAGTGTCCAGGAAATTATCCATTTCTTCTAGATTTTCCAGTTTATTTGCGTAGAGGTGTTTATAGTATTCTCTGATGGTAGTTTGTATTTCTGTGGGGTCGGTGGTGATATCCCCTTTTTCATTTTTAATTGCGTCGATTTGATTCTTCTCTCTTTTCTTCTTTATTAGTCTTGCTAGTGGTCTGTCAATTTT
The DNA here is from genome assembly GCF_003255815.1 of Theropithecus gelada. Classification (NCBI taxonomy): domain Eukaryota; kingdom Metazoa; phylum Chordata; class Mammalia; order Primates; family Cercopithecidae; genus Theropithecus; species Theropithecus gelada. The sequence goes on from NW_020254595.1 coordinate 984, forward strand.
GTTGATCTTTTCAAAAAACCAACTCCTGGATTCATTGATTTTTTGGAGGGTTTTTTGTGTCTCTATCTCCTTCAGTTCTGCTCTGATCTTAGTTATTTCTAGCCTTCTGCTAGCTTTCGAATGTGTTTGCTCTTGCTTCTCTAGTTCTTTTAATTGCGATGTTAGAGTGTCAATTTTAGATCTTTCCTGCTTTCTCTTGTGGGCATTTAGTGCTATAAATTTCCCTCTACACACTGCTTTAA
>NW_020254596.1:0-1224 GCF_003255815.1 Theropithecus gelada
CCAATTCCACAAGAACTGTCTTAGCGAAAGGCTTCTTGAGGGGTAAGCTGTAACTCTGTGAGATGATTTCACAGAACACAAAGAAGTTTCTCAGAAAGCTTCTTTCTCTTTGTTATCGGAGGATATTTCCTTTGGCCCTATAGTCTTCAACGGGATCTGAAATATCTGTTCTCAGATTTCAGAGAAATAAGGCAAGCAAAGAGATCCACGAAATACAGATGTAACTCTGGGAGATGAATTAAGAGAACACTAAGCAGTTTCTCAGAAAGCTTCTTTCCAGATTTCATCTGAGGATTTTTCCTTTTTCACCATAGCCCTTTATGGGCTTCCAAATATCAATTTTCCAATTACACAAGAGCTGTCCTAGCGAAAGGCTTCTTGAGCGGAAAGATGTAACTCAGTGAGATGATTTCACAAAAAACAATGAAGTTTCTCAGAAAGCTTCTTTCTCTTTGTTATCGAAGGATATTTCCTTTGGCCCTGTAGTCTTCAAAGGGAACCGAAATATCTGTTCTCAGATTCCACAGAAATAAGGCTAGCAAAGAGATCCACGAAATACAGATGTGACTCTGTGAGTAGAAGTCACACGTCATAGAGCAGTTTCTCAGAAAGCTTCTTTCCAGATTTCATCTGAAGATATTTCCTTTTTCACCATAGCCCTTTATGGGCTTCCAAATATGTCTTTGTCAATTCCACAAGAACTGTCTTAGCGAAAGGCTTGTTGAGGGGAAAGGTGTAACTCTGTGAGATGATTTCACAGAACACAAAGAAGTTTCTCCGAAAGTTTCTTTCTCTTTGTATCGGAGGATATTTCCTTTGGCCCTATTGTCTTAAAAGGGATCCGTAATATCTGTTCTCAGATTCCACAGAAATAGGGCTAGCAAAGAGATCCACGAAATGCAGAAGTAACTCTGTGAGATGAATTAAGAGAACTCAAAGCAGTTTCTCAGAAAGCTTCTTTCCAGATTTCATCTGAGGAGATTTCCTTTTTCACCATAGCCCTCTATGGGCTTCCAAATATCACTTTGCCAATTCCACAAGAACTGTCTTGGCGAAAGGCTTCTTGAGGGGAAAGCTGTAACTCTGTGCGATGATTTCAGAGAACACAAAGAAGATTCTCAGAAAGCTTCGTTCTCTTTGTTATCGGAGGATATTTCCTTTGGCCCTATAGTCTTCAAAGGGATCCGAAATATCAGTTCTCAGATTCCACAGAAATAAGGCTAG
>NW_020254597.1:0-1225 GCF_003255815.1 Theropithecus gelada
TCAGATGAAATCTGCAAAGAAGCTTTCTGAGAAAGTGCTCTGTGATGGGTGACTTCTGCTCACAGAGTTACATCTGCGTTTCGTGCATCTTTTTGCTAGCCTTATCTCTGTGGAATCTGAGAACATACATTTCGGATCCCTTTGAAGATTATAGGGCCAAAGGAAATATCCTCCGGTAACAAAGAGAAGGAAGCTTTCGGAGAAACTTCTTTGTGTTCTGTGAAATCATCTCACAGAGTTACAGCTTTCCCCTCAGGAAGCCTTCGCTAAGACAGTTCTTGTGGAATTGACAAAGTGATATTTGGAAGCCCATAGAAGGCTATGGTGAAAAAGGAATTATCCTCAGCTGAAATCTGGAAAGAAGTTTTTGAGAAACTGCTTAGTGTTCTGTTACTTTATCTAAAACAGTTATATCTGTATTTCATGGATCTCTTTGCTAGCCTTATTTCTGTGGAATCTGAGAACACATATTTCGGATCCCTTTGAAGACTATAGGGCCAAAGGAAATATCCTTCGGTAACAAAGAGAAAGAAGCTTTCGGAGAAACTTCTTTGTGTTCTGTGAAATCATCTCACAGAGTTACAGCTTTCCCCTCAGGAAGCCTTNTTGCTAGCCTTATTTCTGTGGAATCTGAGAACAGATATTTCGGATCCCTTTGAAGACTATAGGGCCAAAGGAAATATCCTTCGGTAACAAAGAGAAAGAAGCTTTATGCGAAACTTCTTTGTGTTCTGTGAAATAATCTCACAGAGTTACAGCTTTCCCCTCAGGAAGCCTTTCGGTAAGACAGTCCTTGTGGAATTGGCAAAGTGATATTTGGAAGCCCATAGAGGGCTATGGTGAAAAAGGAAATATCCTCATATGAAATCTGGAAGGAAGCTTTCTGAGAAACTGCTCTGTGATGTGTGACCTCCACTCACAGAGTTACATCTGTATTTTGTGGATCTCTTTGCTAGCCTTATTTCTGTACAATCTGAGAAAAGATATTTCGGATTCCTTTAAACACTATAGGGCCAAAGGAAATATCCTCCGGTAACAAAGAGAAAGAAGCTTTCTGAGAAACTTCTTTCTGTTCTGTGAAATCATCTCACAGATTTACATCTTTCCCTTCAGGAAGCATTTCGCTAAGACAGTTGTTGTGGAATTGGCAAAGTGATATTTGGAAGCCCTTTGAGGGCTATGGTGAAAAAGGAAATATCCTCGGCTGAAATCTGGAAAGAAGCTT
>NW_020254598.1:0-7509 GCF_003255815.1 Theropithecus gelada
AAGGAAGGAAGGAAGGAAGGAAGGAAGGAAGGAAGGAAGGAAGGAAGGAAGGAAGGAGGGAAGGAGGGAGGGAGGAAGGAGGGAAGGAGGGAGGGAGGGAGGGAGGAAGGAAAGAAGGGAGGAAGGAAGAAAAAGGAATGAGGAAATAGAAAACAGCATAGAAGACAGGTTAACAACATGTTAGAAGATGGAAATCCAAAGCCCCTTAGTTAAGTAAGCAGGTGTGAAATGTGTTTACTGAAGTAGTCTGTCACCAAAGTAACCACCAGAACGTCATTATTGTTAGCATTCAGACTCCTGTGTAGTTCCTTCACCTTGACTCTGGGCTGGCCCTGTGATTTTCTTTAATCAATGGAGTGTGACAGAAGTGATCCTGCATCAGTTCTGAAGATCAGTTGAAAATCAGTTCTTTTTATCCCTTCTAGACTGTGAGAACTCTGATATGCATACCCTAGGCAGGTGTTTGGACATTCTTCTCAGAAGAAACTGACCAACATGAAACAAAATAACTACAGGAAATTCAAATAACGAGAATTGTGAAGGGGATTCTTAAGATGGGGTTAGATGGAAATAAAAATATTTCAATGTACATCAGTCCAGAAAGCTGTAAGAACAGGACAGACAGTTCCAAGAAGAGAAAAAACAAACAAAAAATGATAGAATAGTGATCTCCTTGAAGAAAGATTTTACAGTTATACAGGGCAGTTTAAGGAAGAATATATGACTTTATATTAAAGAGTAATCAAGTGAAGAATCAAGGCAATTATCTAGTCTAGGCAAACAAAGCCTCATAGCAGGTAAGATATATGTGTATGACTCTTTTGTGAATAATTTGTATAAAGACACTGACTACTTAATAAACCAAAAATTCTAATAGTGTTTGGATGGTGTGGAAAGGGTAACTGAGAGTATGTGAGGGTGGTGTGGTAGTGGCTAAATCTACACTTTCCATCGTATATAAAACAGCTAATATCTAAAATTTTTTTTAAAAAAAACCTTACTGGAAGCATATGCACATTATTTAGAAATAGGAAAGTAAAATCCAGAAGAACAGGGTTTTGACATGTGAGGAGAGAGATGTTGTCTTTCTTTATGAGCCTTGAAGCCTTTATATAAGTTTTTAACACATACCGTTTTGAATAAGATACACACGATGTTAGAAAAACAAAAATAAAAACAAAGAGAAAGAAAAGTTGAGCTATAAGAAGAAGTAGGAAGTTTTTCTTGCAAAACTGATCATGTAGACCTAATAATTTTCAAACATCTCCTCTTAAGGCTGTCCAATATAAACAATGAGACCTGAATGCTGATTTTCTCCTACAGCTACCCTGGCAATGTCATACGGGCTTCCCGGGTTCGGATATAAAGTAAAACCAACCTGCAGCCAGATAAGCTTGTATTCATAATTTATGTTTTCTTATTATTTTTTAATCCCCAAAATAAGGTCTACTTTTTTCCTGGAAATTGGATAAAATCAACTGAATATATTAGAGTAAAAAAATATTTTCATGAAAAAAATAACCTTATGGCAGTTTTATTTGGTGTTTCAGTTTTGCCATTCTGGATATCTAGAGAAAAAAATGCCCAGAAGTTGTTTCCAGGCAACAACCCAAATGCAGCAAGCTGAGGAGCAAATGAACTCAGCAAGTGACAAGATGTAGGCATAAGTATAGGGAGAGATGGTGACTTGTGACTAATTGAAGAACTTTCACAGTGTAGAGGAGACATCCAATGTATGGAGATAACAAAAAGACAACTGAGATTTTGGAGACAACTAAAAAATATAAAGTTTAAAATAGAACTGAAACCATAATAAGCGGGACATTAGCTTTCCATTTTTCTATAACGTGAAAAAGTAATCATCTGAATCAAGTAAAAGAAGAGAGTAGAAAGAAAAATAAGCCAAGTGAGGTAAAGAGATCAAAACATCTGAGTAAAGAAATAAGAAAAGTGGATGAAAAATAGCAGTAGGAAAACAACAACCACAACAACAAAAAACCCACAAAGCAGAAATACTCTTCATTGTTTTATACAGCTAGAAATAATCCACTAGTAAATTTCTATCATTATGGTCAACTGTGCTGACACAGAAAACACCTCCTCTGGATTCAAATACAGAAATACTCAATGACATGCATTTGGCTTTTTAAAAAGGATATACCGAAGTCTAAAAGCAAGAAAGGGAAATCTCCAGCAACAAAAATAAAACTGGACCTCAAAGCAAAAGAGTGAGCAGGAGGGATATGAACTTGGAAGAAGCCTCAGGCCTGTGTGTGGCTAAGGAGCTAGAACTGAGATGCCTGAATAAAGTCTATCAAACAACGTCTACTATTAAAAGTGGAACTAAGTGGGAAATGTATTTTCATAGGAAATGTATTCCCAGACACAAAGCAAGCAATCTTCCCTGTCCTACTCTGCCCTACTCCCACCCACAAATCAATTTGGGTGAAAACATTAATGACTGCTATAATGAAACACAAAAATGCACCAACCATTGCATAGCAAAAGGACAAAGGTGAGAATTAGCACAAGACTTGAACTCGGGAATCCTGAAGCAGTTAATGCAGAAGTGCACCAAGAGGAGTAGCCCCACTTTATGGGCATGCAAGGCCTCAACAGGAAAAAAATAAAATAACAATTCTACGTTTATAAAGAAAATTGAAACTTAAGGAAGAAGTAGGAAAAAAAAGCAAAGGAATCTGTTACAACATATTGCTAAATGTAAATAAATATTGACAATGAATAATAGTAATAGCAATGAAAAGTTTGGAAAGGTGAATAACAAGATAAAATGTTAGATTTACATGGAATGAAAAATAGAATTTCAGAGTTTGGATTTAATCTTTCTGAAGGCTTGAGGAGTAAGAAACATTGATTAGCTTTAGAGTTTAAGCACGTATGTTAAAAATGTTAAGGGTGGCCATTATAGGACCAGAAATAGATATAGGACTCAGTACCATTTGCTTGGTCTTAACTCTTCCTTGCCCTGATCTATGCATCTAGAGGCTTATCTCTAAAGACTGTATCAAGTCGGCTTTCTTATCCTCCAGGTTCTTAGTTTGTCCACAGCTCTGTTACTCTGTTAAAGGTTACATCTCCTACTGAATGGGCCCCTCCTACAGCTTTTGCAGTTGTTTCACCCTATAAATGGCTGCCTCATCTTGCCCATCAGACCCGGGGGTAGTAATAGCTTCTTTTTGCCTCTTAGAGTCTGTAGAAAGATGTTCAGGATTATCCATGATGTCTTGTTTTTGTTAACCCTGCCCACATCTTTGTATGCAGTCTTTTTGTTCAACTCTTTTCAATAACGCCTTTGAAGTGTGTCATCTGTGCATTGCTCTGTGTATTGGACCCTTACCAATACAAAGACATAACTTCCAAATCAATGTGGAGAAGAAAAAAGTAGAACTGGAAAAAGTAAAGACAACTCCAAATCCTAGAAATCTATGGAAAAGGGAAAAGGAAAAGGAATAAGTATGCTAAATAGAAACATTAAATAACACAGTGGACATAAAAGAAAATTATATGAGCAATAGGATATACCATTTATGTACATTTTGAATGAACAAAACAATATATTGATTATAGATGTATATGTACATAAAGAAATTATAAAAGCATGGAATTGAATTATATATGCCAACTTCAAGCTAATGGTTGCTTCAAGGAAGGCATAAAAAGGACATCTAAAAAGAAAACATTTAAATATATGTAAAATGCTTTATTCTTTTTTTTTTTTTTTGAGACGGAGTCTCACTCTGTCACCCAGGCTGGAGTGCAGTGGCATGATCTCGGCTCACTGCAACCTCTGCCTCCTGGGTTCAAGCAATTCTCCTGCCTCAGCCTCCCAAGTAGCTGGGACTACAGGCACCCACCACCATACCCAGCTAATTTTTGTATTTTTAGTAGACATGGGATTTCACCATATTGGCCAGGCTGGTCTCAAACTCCTGACCTTGTGATCAGCCTGCCTCAGCGTCCCAAAGTGCTGGTATTACAGGCGTGAGCCACTGCACCCACTCTGAAATATTTTAATCTTTAAGAAAGCTATTTGAAGTAAATATGCAACATATTAGTACTTTTGCTTATTTTGAGTAGTATACATGGGGGGTTATAAAACTTACTGCAGTGTTCTGTGTGTCTGAACTATTTTATAATAAAACAATCTATTATTCTAAATTAGAACTGTTTGGTTACTACTCAAATCCTGTTGTATCTTGATTTTTTTCCCATTTATGTGACCTACACTCTTGTCTTAGAATGAAAGAAGTCTTAACATGTCACAGTTGTTGGATCAAAGATCTTTCCTCCATGTGTATTAATGAATACTTTTGCTGTACTACCTTTAACATATAAAAGTCATCATCAAATATCTATTAACATGATTTACAAAACATGAAGAAGACACTGTCTCATCCCTCAAGGATCCAATAACAGTGAAACTTTAACACCCTTACGTGATATTAATTAAATTAAAAAGTAGTTGCATTAAAGAGGCATTGTAGCCATATCACACTTTAGATTGCTTAAACCATCCATGGATATTTCAACACAAAGTCATGTGATCATTTAGCATTTTGAGAAAATAATAGCCAGCTCCCAATGACATTGATATATCCTAATAAAATAAGATGGATTCTAATGGCCATCTTTCTGAGAACTAACTATATTATTCACATTTTTCATTTTGTCATATGACACTGTAGATATATGAAAATGTAATTCAAATTTTCTTGCAATCATTATAGGTCTTTCTGCCTCAGACATAATATTCTTTTGTGCTCTAAGAAACAGAATAAATGTAATATATATTGGCATAATGTTACATTGAGAATAGGAAATATTTTAATTCAATATTCTAATGCTTTTCAATTTTCCCTACGTATTTTTATGATAAAAAAAGATAGATCTCTCTGGGACTCATGTCAAGGAAGAATATTCATAATCATGCAGATTATCCAATTTTAATAGAGAATATTTCCAATTAGGGAAGGACTGATTTCACCAAGTTCTGGATTACATGAAGGTCTTTGAGCTCCTTTTCCCTACCAAGATCTGTGTGGGGTACTGTCCCTTCACTTGTAATTCAAGTCTTCTTTCAAATAAGAGTAGAATGAGGAAAGAGGAAAAATATCAATTCAGGCTATATTTGACTTGGTAGTGTTATAAACAGGTTTTCTTACAGAGAAAGATAGTAACATAGATCAAATAGAATTTGGGGACTACACATCAAATCATTTTTGATACCATCTTCCCCAAAAGCACAGAGAAAAGGTTAATTACAAAATGCTTATTCTAACACCAAATAGTGAAATGTACTTGTATTTTCAATGATAAGTAGAGGGGAGAGCAGCTGAACACTAATGCATCATCTCCTGTGGGTCAAGGAGCCTTGAATGTGTTATCTCACTTAATACTCAATAATCTTACAGCAATTCTACAGATGGGGAAACTGAGGCCCAGAGAGGTTCAATAATTTTCCTATAATCACATAGCAATTAAGCTGTGGGTGCAGAATTCTAGTGCCAACAATTTTGGCTCTAAATTACCAATTGTAATAACAAATGGAATTAGGAATATTGGTTTTAATCCAGAATAAAAAATACAAGTAATTCGTTTACTTACTAGATACCCAACCAGAGAGCACTCCGTTCTATGTGATCAACTGCTACATAAAGAAAATCTGACTTTTCTTCCACCTCTTAAAGTAGATTGATCCATCAAGAAGAAAAACTGTCCTCAAGGTGGGTTTTTGCAAAGTGAAAACATATGTTGCAAAATGATATTTCTCATAAAAAATCAAACGTAGAGATTTTCATGGTGTAAAGATATAGTAGTTATGTTGACGTTTCATTCCTTAATAATTCAATCATATCTGTAGAGTTAAACAAATGCAAGATTTTATATGATGATGGCATGAATCAGAAATGAATATTACAGACCTGAATGAAGGTCAAGAAATTAAGTCCAATAGTTTCAAAGGGTTCTCAGGGACTGTGGAGGCAGGTAGAGTCAGAAATCAATGGCAATGACCTAAACCCTATAACTCTGATTTAACCAGAACAGTTTTGGTTTTATCTGTGTTAAGTAATAAGCTTCTTCATTGAGGCATCATTTGAATATATTGTTTCACAATTGAAACAATTTGAAATTTAATTTTCTGATCCAATTGGCTCATTTTTCAGATAAGGAATATGGGTCCGGTTGAGTGAATCCACTTGCTCAAGCCTGCACAACTATTTTGGGCTGAGCTGGAATTTAAAAAATATCCTCCATCATGTCTCATTCTACACTGAAGCTCTCATTACTATAGGTAGCATACAATTAATGGCTACTAATAAATTATAATCTTCTCTATACCGTGAGTATAATTTCTTTTTTTTTTTTATTTATTATTATTATACTTTAAGTTGTAGGGTACATGTGCATAACGTGCAGGTTTGTTACATATGTATACTTGTGCCATGTTGGTCTGCTGCACCCATCAACTCGTCATTTACATCAGGTATAACTCCCAATGCAATCCCTCCCCCCTCCCCCCTCCCCATGATAGACCCCGGTGTGTGATGTTCCCCTTCCTGAGTCCAAGTGATCTCATTGTTCGGTTCCCACCTATGAGTGAGAACATGCGGTGTTTGGTTTTCTGTTCTTGCGATAGTTTGCTAAGAATGATGGTTTCCAGCTGCATCCATGTCCCTACAAAGGACACAAACTCATCCTTTTTTATGGCTGCATAGTATTCCATGGTGTATATGTGCCACATTTTCTTAATCCAATCTGTCACTGATGGACATTTGGGGTGATTCCAAGTCTTTGCTATTGTGAATACTGCTGCAATAAACATACGTGTGCATGTGTCTTTATAGCAGCATGATTTATAATCCTTTGGGTATATACCCAGTAATGGGATGGCTGGGTCATATGGTACATCTAGTTCCAGATCCTTGAGGAATTGCCATACTGTTTTCCATAATGGTTGAACTAGTTTACAATCCCACCAACAGTGTAAAAGTGTTCCTATGTCTCCACATCCTCTCCAGCACCTGTTGTTTCCTGACTTTTTAATGATCACCATTCTAACTGGTGTGAGATGGTATCTCATTGTGGTTTTGATTTGCATTTCTCTGATGGCCAGTGATGATGAGCATTTTTTCATGTGTCTGTTGGCTGTATGCATGTCTTCTTTTGAGAAATGTCTGTTCATATCCTTTGCCCACTTTTTGATGGGGTTGTTTGATTTTTTCTTGTAAATTTGTTTGAGTTCTTTGTAGGTTCTGGATATTAGCCCTTTGTCAGATGAGTAGATTGCAAAAATTTTCTCCCATTCTGTAGGTTGCCTGTTCACTCTGATGGTAGTTTCTTTTGCTGTGCAGAAGCTCTTTAGTTTAATTAGATCCCATTTGTCAATTTTGGCTTTTGTTGCCATTGCTTTTGGTGTTTTAGACATGAAGTCTTTGCCCATGCCTATGTCCTGAATGGTACTACCTAGGTTTTCCTCTAGGATTTTTA
>NW_020254599.1:0-1225 GCF_003255815.1 Theropithecus gelada
GCGAAAGGCTTCTTGAGGGGAAAGCTGTAACTCTGTGATATGGCTTCGCAGAACACAAATAAGTTTCTCAGAAAGCTTCTTTGTTTTTGTTACCGGAGGATATTTCCTTTGGCCTTATAGTCTTCAATGGGATCCGAAATGTCTCTTCTCAGATTCCACAGAAAAAGGGCTAGCAAAGAGATTCACGAAATACAGATGTAACACTGTGAGATGATTTAACAGAACACTAAGCAGTTTCTCAGAAAGCTTCTTTCCAGATTTCATTGGAGGATATTTTCTTTTTCACCATCCCCCTCTAGGGGCTTCCAAATATCACTTTGCCAATTCCACAAGAACTGTCTTAGCGAAAGCCTTCTTGAGGGGAAAGCTGTAACTCTGTGAGATGACTTCACAGAACACAAAGAAGTTTCTCAGAAAGCTTCTTTCTCTTTGTTATCGTAGGATTTTTCCTTTGGAATTATACTCTTCATAGGGATCCGAAATGTCTGTTCTCCGATTCCACAGAAAAAAGGATAGCAAAGAGATCCAAGAAATACAGATGTAACTCTGTGAGATGATTTAAAAGAACACTAAGCAATTTCTCAGAAAGCTTCTTTCCAGATTTCATNAACTGTCTTAGCGAAAGGCTTCTTGAGGGGAAAGCTGTAACTCTGTGATATGGCTTCGCAGAACACAAATAAGTTTCTCAGAAAGCTTCTTTGTTTTTGTTACCGGAGGATATTTCCTTTGGCCTTATAGTCTTCAATGGGATCCGAAATGTCTCTTCTCAGATTCCACAGAAAAAGGGCTAGCAAAGAGATTCACGAAATACAGATGTAACACTGTGAGATGATTTAACAGAACACTAAGCAGTTTCTCAGAAAGCTTCTTTCCAGATTTCATTGGAGGATATTTTCTTTTTCACCATCCCCCTCTAGGGGCTTCCAAATATCACTTTGCCAATTCCACAAGAACTGTCTTAGCGAAAGCCTTCTTGAGGGGAAAGCTGTAACTCTGTGAGATGACTTCACAGAACACAAAGAAGTTTCTCAGAAAGCTTCTTTCTCTTTGTTATCGTAGGATTTTTCCTTTGGAATTATACTCTTCATAGGGATCCGAAATGTCTGTTCTCCGATTCCACAGAAAAAAGGATAGCAAAGAGATCCAAGAAATACAGATGTAACTCTGTGAGATGATTTAAAAGAACACTAAGCAATTTCTCAGAAAGCTTCTTTCCAGATTTCAT
>NW_020254600.1:0-1224 GCF_003255815.1 Theropithecus gelada
TTGTGTTCTGTGAAATCATCTCACAGAGTTACAGCTTTCCCCTCATGAAGCTTTTCTCTAAGACAGTTCTTGTGGAATTGGGAAGTGATATTTAGAAGACCTTCTAGGGCTATGGTGAAAAAGGAAATATCCTCAGATGAAATCAGGAAAGAAGCTTTCTGAGAAACTGCTCGGTGATTTGTGATTTCCACTCAGAGTGGTACATCTGTATTTCGTGGATCTATTTGCTAGCCTTATTTTTGTGGCATCTCAGAACAGATATTTCGGATCCCTTTGAAGACTGTAGGGCCAAAGGAAATATCCTCCCATAACAAAGAGAAAGAAGGTTTCTGAGAAACTTCTTTGTATTCTGTGAAATCATCTCAGAGAGTTACAGCTTTCCCCTCAAGGAGCCTTTCGCTAAGACGGTTTCTGTGAAATTGGCAAAGTGATATTTGGAAGCCCATAGAGGGCTATGGTGAAAAAGGAAATATCCTCAGAGGAAATCTGGAAGGAAGCTTTCTGAGAAACTGCTTAGTGTTCTGTTAATTCCTCTCACAGACTTACATCTACATTTCGTAGATCTCTTTGCTAGCCTTATTTCTGTGGAATGTGAGAACACATATTTAGGATCCCTTTGAAGGCTATAGGGCCAAAGGAAATATCCTCCGATATCAAAGAGAAAGAAGCTTTCTGAGAAACTTCTTTGTGTTCTGTGAAATCATCTCACTGAGTTACAGCTTTCCCCTCAAGAAGCCTTTCGCTAAGATAGTTTTTGTGGAATTGGCAAAGTGATATACGGAAGCCCTTACAGGGCTATGGTGAAAAAGTAAATATCCTCAGATGAATTCTGGAAAGAAGCTTCCTGAGATACTTCTTTGTGTTCTGTGAAATCATCTCACAGAGTTACAGCTTTCCCCTCAAGAAGCCTTTCGCTAAGACAGTTCCTTTGGAATTGGCAGAGTGATATATGGAGGCCCATTGAGGGCTATGGTGAAAAAGGAATTATCCTCAGATGAAATCTCGAAAGAAGCTTTCTGAGAAACTGCTTAGTGTTCTGTTAATTCATCTCACAGGGTAACATCTGTATTTCGTGGATCTCTTTGCTAGCCTTATTTCTGTGGAATCTGAGAAGAGATATTTCGGATCCCTTTGAAGACTATAGGGCCAAAGGAAATATCCTCTGATAACAAAGAGAAGAAGCTTTCTGAGAAACTTCTTTGTGTTCTGTGAAATCACCTCACA
>NW_020254601.1:0-1224 GCF_003255815.1 Theropithecus gelada
GAGCGACACAGAAGACCGGTGATTTCTGCATTTTCAACTGAGGTACTGGGTTCATCTCACTGGGGAGTGCCGGACGATCGGTGCTGGTCAGCTGCTGCAGCCCGACCAGCGAGAGCTGAAGCAGGGCGAGGCATCGCCTCACCTGGGAAGCGCAAGGGGGAAGGGAATCCCTTTTCCTAGCCAGGGGAACTGAGACACACAACACCTGGAAAATCGGGTAACTCCCACCCCAATATTGCGCTTTAAGCAAACAGGCACACCAGGAGATCATATCCCACACCTGGCCGGGAGGGTCCCACGCCCACGGAGCCTCCCTCATTGCTAGCACAGCAGTCTGTGATCTACCGGCAAGGCAGCAGCGAGGCTGGGGGAGGGGCGCCCGCCATTGCTGAGGCTTAAGTAGGTAAACAAAGCTGCTGGGAAGCTCCAACTGGGTGGAGCTCACAGCAGCTCAAGGAAACCTGCCTGTCTCTGTAGACTCCACCTCTGGGGACAGGGCACAGCTACACAACAACAACAACAACAACAAAAAAGCAGCAGAAACCTCTGCAGACGCAAACGACTCTGTCTGACAGCTTTGAAGAGAGCAGTGGATCTCCCAACACGGAGGTTGAGATCTGAGAAGGGACAGACTGCCTGCTCAAGTGGGTCCCTGACCCCTGAGTAGCCTAACTGGGAGACATCCCCCACTAGGGGCAGTCTGACACCCCACACCTCACAGGGTGGAGTACACCCCTGAGAGGAAGCTTCCAAAGCAAGAATCAGACAGGTACACTTGCTGTTCAGAAATATTCTATCTTCTGCAGCCTCTGCTGCTGTTACCCAGGCAAACAGGGTCTGGAGTGGACCTCAAGCAATCTCCAACAGACCTACAGCTGAGGGTCCTGACTGTTAGAAGGAAAACTATCAAACAGGAAGGACACCTACACCAAAACCCCATCAGTACATCACCATCATCAAAGACCAGAGGCAGATAAAACCACAAAGATGGGGAAAAAGCAGGGCAGAAAAGCTGGAAATTCAAAAAACAAGAGCGCATCTCCCCCGGCAAAGGAGCGCAGCTCATCGCCAGCAACGGATCAAAGCTGGACGGAGAATGACTTTGACGAGATGAGAGAAGAAGGCTTCAGTCCATCAAATTTCTCAGAGCTAAAGGAGGAATTACGTACCCAGCGCAAAGAAACTAAAAATCTTGAAAAAAAAGTGGAAGAATTGACGGCTAGA
>NW_020254602.1:0-1224 GCF_003255815.1 Theropithecus gelada
CCACAGAAATAAGGCTAGCAAAGAGATCCACGAAATACAGATGTAACCCTGTTAGATGAATTAACAGAACACTAAGCAGTTTCTCAGAAAGCTTCCATTCAGATTTCATCTGAGGATATTTCCTTTTTCACCATAGCCCTCTATGGGCTTCCAAATATCACTTTGCTATTTCCACAAGAACTGTCTTAGCGAAAGGCTTCTTGAGGGGAAAGCTGTATCTCTGTGACATGATTTCACAGAACACAAAGAAGTTTCTCAGAAAGCTTCTTTCTCTTTGTTATCGAAGGATATTTCCTTTCGCCCTATAGTCTTCAACGGGATCCGAAATATCTGTTCTCAGATTCCACAGAAATAAGGCTAGCAAAGAGATCCACGAAATACAGATGTAACTCTGTGAAATGAATTAACAGAACACTAAGCAGTTTCCCAGATAACTTCTTTCCAGATTTCATCTGAGGATATTTCCTTTTTCACCATAGCCCTCTATGGGCTTCCAAATATCACTTTGCCAATTCCACAAGAACTGTCTTAGCGAAAGGCTTCTTGAGGGTAAAGCTCTAACTCTGTGAGATGGTTTCACAGAAAACAAAGAAGTTTCTCAGAAAGCTTCTGTCTCTTTGTTATCGGAGGATATTTCCTTTGGCCCTACAGTCTTCAAAGGGATCCGAAATATCTGTTCTCAGATTCCACAGAAATAAGGCTAGGAAAGAGATCCACGAAATAGAGATGTAACTCTGTGAGATGAATTAACAGAACACTAAGCAGTTTCTCAGAAAGCTTCTTTAGAGATTTCATTGGAGGATATTTCCTTTTTCACCATAGCCCTCTATGGGCTTCCAAATATCACATTGCCAATTCCACAAGAACTGTCTTAGCGAAAGGCTTGTTGAGGGGAAAGCTGTAACTCTGTGAGATGATTTCACAGAACACAAAGAAGTTTCTCAGAAAGCTTCTTTTTCTTTGTTATTGGAGGATATTTCCTTTGGCCCTATAGTCTTCAAAGGGATCCGAAATATCTGTTCTCTGATTCCAAAGAAATAAGGCTAGCAAAGAGATCCACGAAATACAGATGTAACTCTGTGAGATGAATTAACAGAACACTAAGCAGTTTCTCAGAAAGCTTCTTTCCAGATTTCATCTGACGATATTTCCTTTTTCACCGTAGCCCTCTATGGGGTTCCAAATATCACTTTGCCAATTCCACAAGAACTGTCTTAGCGAAAG
>NW_020254603.1:0-1224 GCF_003255815.1 Theropithecus gelada
ATAATTCATTATCATGCAGATGTTAGAATATATCAGAAGTCAAATTATGGCTCAAGTAGGACAACTACAATTGAAAGTGAATTTATCCTACAACGCACCCTTCAACACCAAATTTACGAAGGGATTATCTTGTAGCTATGAGCACATTTAAGTGGATTCACATGATATATTATTTATCTAGTTGGCAATTCAAATGCACTTCCAAATACAGGTGCTTGGAGATTGTAGTTTTGGAAACCAATTGCAAAATATAACCCCAGAGGGCCACCTACTCTTGGAGATTGTAGTTCTGGAAACCCATTATAAAATGTAACTCCAGAGGGCCACCTACTCTTGCTCATACTGGAGCACGGCAGGCGCACAGTGTTTCCGTGGGAATCCTGAGCGTGTCAGAGCCCCCACACCCACCGTGGCTCCTGGGCCCGTGCACCCTGGGTCTGTGCCTTAGAGGCTGCCAGGCGCCCCGGGTATGGAGTAGCAGACACCATGGGGGAAAGGGCCCTGTGCGTGGAGACATCCAGAACACGAATTTGCACCTGGGTGTGGAGGGCTGGGCTGGGTCTGAATTTTTCTGCTGCTCCTGTTCCCCGAGGATTGCAGCCCCAGTGGGCCCAGTGGTTCCTGTGGAGTGGGGAGCTGGGCACTGTGGTGTCTCCAGCACCCACTCCAGGCCCCAGTTCCTGGCCAGCTTGGGCCAAAAGGAGAGGCTGAACTTTGGAGGGTGGGTGCGAGTGCCTTTGCTGAAACTGGCCCCTGCCACCCAGTCCCTGGCATGACAAGTTGACGCTCTTAATGCTACCACCCCTCGCATATTCCTCTAGGCTTTTCTGGCTTTGCCCGCCCAGCTGCTCTGTGCCAGGAGGAGGAAGAGACACCTGGAGCCTGTGACACCATGGCTTGCCTCGCTGACGGTGGGTGGCAGCGACGGAGACTGCAGAGTGCTGGAAAGGTAGGAGAGTGACCACGCTAGGAGGCCAGGCGGCTACAGCCAGGGTTGGGGGTCAGGCTTACAGCAATGGCCGGGCTGCGGCAGTGGCCAGGTGGTAGAACCCTTGTAGGGTGGGCTGTTGCATAGGCAATGGGCCTGTCTTTGCCCTGCCACTGCCGTGGACGTGGCGCTGTACAGCCCTGCCTTCCCCTGGCCCTGCCCTACTGTTACCTGGACAGTCTTAGCCCTGCCTCTTGTCCTGACCCTGGTCCTGTCATGGCACTGGCCTTGCTAAT
>NW_020254604.1:0-1224 GCF_003255815.1 Theropithecus gelada
AGCTGAGGGCTGGTGAAAGCACAGTGCAGCCTCCTGGTGCAGGGAAGGGGGTGTAAGCCCATCCCACTGAGCAGTTGGTCAAGCAGCCACAGGTGCACAGGGCAGGTGGGGGCAGGAGGAGCAGGAGGCAGCTTCTGGAGCTCAGGAGACCAGGACAGAGCATCTGAAGGTGAACAGGGGCCGGTGGGGGGACAGGATGTGCAGGTGGAAGCCCCTGGAGCTCATAGAGCCAGGGCAGAGCAGTCGCAGATGAGAAGGGTTCGGTGGGAGATGGGCAAGCAGGGAGCGGCTCCTGGAGATCAGGGAACCAGGGCAGAGCAGCCGCAGGTGAGCAGGGGCTGGTGGGAGGCAGGAGGAGCAGGAGGCAGCACCTGGAGCTCAGGGGACCAGGGGAGGGCATCTGAAGGTGAGCAGGGGCAGGTGGGAGGCAGGACGCGCAGGGGGCAGCCCCTGGAGCTCAGGGAACCAGGGCAGAGCAGTTGCAGATGAGAAGGGTTCAGTGGAAGATGGGCAAGCAGGGGCAGCCCCTGGAGCTCAGGTGAGCAGGGCACAGCAGCTGCAGGTGAGCAACGGCTGGTGAGAGGCAAGATGAGCAGGGGGCAGCCCCTGGAGCTCAGGGAATCAGGACAGAGCAGCCTCAGGTGAGCAGAGCAGGTGGGAGGCAGGACAAGCAGGAGGCAGCTCCTAGAGCTCAGGGAGCCAGGGCAGAGCAGCCTCAGGTGAGCAGGGCAGGTGGGAGACAGGAGGAGCAGGGGACAGCTTCCGGAGCTCAGGGGAGCAGGGGAGGGCATCTGAAGGTGAACAGGGGCCAGTGGCGGGCAGGATGAGCAGGGGGAAGGCCCCGGAACTCAGGGGACCAGGCAGAGCAGCCGCAGGTGAGCAGGTCCTGGTGGGAGGTAGAACAAGTAGGGGTTGGTTCCTGGAGCTCAGGGGGCAAGGGGAGAGCATCAGGTGAGCAGAACTGAGGCTCAGCCTCAGGGAGCCAGGGCGGAGCAGCTGCAGGTGAGCAGGGCCGGTGAGAAGCAGGGGGAGGAGGTGGGCAGCCCCTGGAGCTCAGAGGACCAGGGCAGAGCAGCTGCAGGTGAGGAAGGGCAGGTGGGAGGCAGAATGAGCAAGGGGCAGCTCTTGGAGCTCAAGAGACCAGGGCAGAGCAGATGCAGCTGAACAGGGGCAGGTCGGGGGCAGGAGGAGCAGGCGGCAGCTCCTGGAGCTCTGGGGACAAGG
>NW_020254605.1:0-1224 GCF_003255815.1 Theropithecus gelada
TCAGCAACGTGAAAACAGACTAATACAGGGAGTATGTGTGTGGGGGGGTGGGGGCAGAGGATGTATGGGGAGTGTGCATGAGTGTGGGGTGAGGCTCTATGGGGAGTGTGTGTGAGTGTGCATGGGGGGTGACCATGGGGAGTGTGTGGGGAATGAGGGTATATGGGGAGTGTGTGTGGGGGTGGATGAGGGTATATGGGGAGTGTGCGTGTGGGGGGGAGAGCGGATGTATGGGGAGTTTGTGTGAGTGTGCCTGTGGGGTGTGTGTGAATGTGCGGGGTAAGAGTGTATGGTGAATGTGTGTAGGGGGGTGAGGGTGTATGGCGAGTGTGTGTGGGGGGGTGTGTGTGTGGGGGGGGGAATGTGTGTGGGAGAGTGTGTATGTGCGTGGATTTAGGGTGTATGGGGAGTGTGAGGGCCTGTGGGGTGAGGGTATGTGTGAAAGTGTATGTGCGTGTGAGGCGAGGGTGCCTGGAGAGAGTGTGAGAGTGTATGTACGTGTGGATTTAGGGTGCATGGGGAGTGTGAGTGCATGTGGGGTGAGGATGCATGGGGAGGGTGTGAGAGTGTATGTGCATGTGAGGTGAGGGTGCATGGGGAGTGTATGTATGTGTGGGGTGAGGGTGCATGGGGAGCAAGTGTGTGAGAGTGTATGTATGTATGGAGGGTGCATGGGGAGTGTGAGTGGATGTGGGGTGAGGGTGCATGGGGAGTGAGTATGTGAGAGTGTATGTGTGGGTTGAGGGTGCATGGGGAGTGAGTATGTGAGAGTATATGTGTGGGTTGAGGGTGCATGGGGAGTGTGAGGGCCTGTGGGGGGAGGATGTGTGTGACAGTGTATGTGCATGTGAGGTGAGGGTACATGGAGAAAGAGAGAGAGTGTATGTGTGTATGGGGTGAGGGTGCATGGGGAGTGAGTGTGTGAGAGTATGTGCATGTGGGGTGAGGGTGCATGGGGAGTGTGAGTGCATGCAGGGTGAGGGTGCATGGGGAGTGTGTGTGTGAGTGTATGTGTGTGAGGTGAGGGTGCATGGGGAGTGTGAGTGCATGCGGGGGTGAGGGTGCATGGGGAGTGTGTGTGTGAGTGTATGTGCGTGTGAGGTGAGAGTGCATGGGGAGTGAGTGCATGCAGGGTGAGGGTGCATGGGGAGTGTGTGTGTAAGTGTATGTGTGTGTGGGGTGAGGGTGCATGGGGAGTGTGAGTGCATGCGGGGTGAGGGTGCA
>NW_020254606.1:0-1223 GCF_003255815.1 Theropithecus gelada
CGAGACCTGGAGAGGCCGACTCGAGGCCAGCGTGGGCCTGCAGAGGCCGCCGGGAGGAGGAGCTGGGCCTGGAGAGGCTGGCTGGAGGAAGTCTGGGGCGTGGAGACGTCGTCGGAGGGCAGGAGCCGGCCCCGGAGAGGCCACCGTGGGGCCCGGCTTCAGGACGTTTGGGGCCTACAAAGGCCGCGGAGCGGGAGCTAGGCCGGAGCCGAGTCCAAAGAGGTTGTCGTGAGGCCGGGGCTGGGCCCGCGGCCGCAGCCAGCAGCAAGAGGAGCTGGGCCCGGCTGGGAGGCCGCAACTGGGCCTGGAGAGGCCGGCCTGAGGAAGTTCGGGGCCTGGAGAGGCCGCCAAAAGGCAAAGACTGGGCCCGGAAAGGCCGTTCCCCGTGACGAATGAGCGGGGCCTAGTGAGGCCACTGGGAGGCAGGAGCGGGGACCGGCGCAGCTGACCAAAGGCAGGAGGAGCTCTGGCCTGGAGAGGCCGCAGTCAGGCGAGAGCTGGGCGTGCAGAGTCCGCTGGGAGGCAGAGGCTGGGCCTGTGCAGGCCTTCGGGAGGCAGGAGGCTGGGCCTGGCGAGGCCGACTGGAGGTCAAGTCCTGGGCCTGAGGAGGCCGCCCAGAGGCGTGAGCTGGGCTGGGCCTCAAGAGGCCAGTGGCAGGCGGGAGGAGCTGGGCCTGGAGAGGCTGACATGAGGAAGTCTGGCAGCTGGAGAGGCCGCGGAGAGGCAGGAGCTGGGCCGGCGGAGGCCGACTGGCCGATGACTTGGGCCCGCAGGGGCTGCCGGGAGCAGGAGCGAGACCTGGAGAGGCCGACTTGAGGCCAGCGTGGGAATGCAGAGGCCGCCGGGAGGAGGAGCTGGGCCTGGAGAGGCTGGTTGGAGGAAGTCTGGGGCGTGCACACGCCGTCGGAGGGCTGGAGCCGGACCCGGAGAGGCCACCGTGGGGCCCGGCTTCAGGACGTTTGGGGCCTACAAAGGCCGCGGAGCGGGAGCTCGGCCGGAGCCGAGTCCAAAGAGGTTGTCATGAGGCCGGGGCTGGGCCTGCGGCCGCAGCAGGGAGCAGGAAAAGCTGGGCCTGGCCGGGAGGCCGCAAGTGGGCCTGGAGAGGCCGGCCTGAGGAATTTCGGGTCCTGGAGAGGCAGCCAAAAGGCAAAGGCTGGGCCCGGAAAGGCCGTTCCCCGTGACGAATGAGCGGGGCCTAGTGAGGCCACTGGGAGGCAGGAGCG
>NW_020254607.1:0-1223 GCF_003255815.1 Theropithecus gelada
ATCCTCCGATGAAATCTGGAAAGAAGCTTTCTGAGAAACTGCTCTGTGATGCGTGACTTCCACTCACAGAGTTACATCTGTATTTCGTGGATCTCTTTGCTAGCCTTATTTCTGTGGAATCTGAGAACAGATATTTCGGATCCCTTTGAAGACTATACGGCCGAAGGAAATATCCTCCGATAACAAAGAGAAAGAAGCTTTCTGAGAAACTTCTTTGTGTTCTCTGAATCATCTCACAGAGTTACACCTTTCCCCTCAAGAAGCCTTTCACTAAGACAGTTCTTGTGGAATTGGCAAAGTGATATTTAGAAGCCCATAGATTGCTAGGATGAAAAAGGAAATATCCTCCGATGAAATCTGGAAAGAAGATTTCTGAGAAACTGCTTAGTGTTCTGTAAATTCAACTCACATTGTTACAACTCGATTTCGTGGATCTCTTTGCGAGCCTTATTTCTGTGGAATCTGAGAACACATATTTCGGATCCCTTTGGAAGACTCTACGGCCAAAGGAAATATCTTCCGATAATAAAGAGAAAGAAGCTTTCTGAGAAACTTCTTTGTGTTCTGTGAAATCGTCTCACAGAGTTACAGATTTCTCCTGAAGAAGCTTTTTGCTAAGAAAGTTCTTATGGAATTGGCAAAGTGATATTTGGAAGCCCATAGTGGACTATGGTGAAAATGGAAATATCTTCAGATGAAACCTGGAAAGAAGCTGTCTGAGAAACTGCTTAGTGTTCTGTTCATTCATCTCACAAAGTTACATCTGTACTTCTTGAATCTCTTTGCTAGCCCCATTTCTGTGGAATCTGAGAACTGATATTTCGGATTCCTTTGAAGACTATAGGGCCGAAGGAAATATCGTCCGATAACAAAGAGATAGAAGCTTTCTGAGAAACTTCTTTGTGTTCTGTGAATCATCTCACAGAGTTAGAGCTTTCCCCTCAAGAAGCCTTTCGCTAAGACAGTTCTTGTGGAATTGGCAAAGTGTTATTTGGAAGCCCTTATAGGGCTATGGTGAAAAAGGAAATATCCTCAGATGAAATCTGAAAAGAAGCTTTCTGAGAAACTGCTCTGTGATGTCTGACTTCCACTCACAGAGTTACATCTGTATTTCGTGGATCTCTTTGCTAGCCTTATTTCTGTGGACTCTGAGAACAGATATTTCGGATCCCTTTGGAAGACTATAGGGCCAAAGGAAATATTCTCCGATAACAAAGAAAAAG
>NW_020254608.1:0-1223 GCF_003255815.1 Theropithecus gelada
TTCCTCTTTGTTCTCCGAGGACATGTCCTTTGGCCCTATAGTCTTCATAGGGATCCAAAATATCTGTTCTCAGATTCCACAGAAATAAGGCTAGCAAAGAGATCCACCAAATACAGATGTAACTCTGTGAGATGAATTAACAGAACACTAAGCAGTTTCTCAGAAATCTTCTTTCCCGATTTCATCGGATGATATTTCCTTTTTCACCATTGCCCACAATGGGCTTCCAGATATCACTTTGCCAATTCCAGAAGAACTGTCTTAGCGAAAGGCTTCTTAAGGGGAAAGGTGTAACTCTGTGAGATGATGTCACAGAACCCGAAGAATTTTCTCAGAAATCTTCTTTCTCTTTGTTATCGGAGGATATGTCCTTTGGCCCTATAGTCTTCAAAGGGATCCGAAATATCTTTTCTCAGAATCCAAAGAAATAAGGCTAGCAAAGAGATCCACGAAATACTGATGTAACTCTGTGAGATGAATTAACAGAACACTAAGCAGTTTCTCAGAAAGCTTCTTTCCAAATTTCATCTGAGGATATTTCCTTTTTCACCATAGCCCTCTATGGGCTTCCAAATGTCACTTTTCGAATTCCACAAAAACTGTCTTAGCGAAAGGTTTCTTAAGGGGAAAGCTGTAACTCTGTGAGATGATTTCACAGAACACTAAGAAGTTTCTCAGAAAGCTTCTTTCCAGATTTCATCTGAGAATATTTCGTTTTTCACCACAGCCCTCTATGGGCTTCCAAATATCACTTTCCCAATTCCAGAAGAACTGTCTTAGCGAAAGGCTTCTTGAGGCGAAAGCTGTAACTCTGTGAGATGATTTCATAGAACACAAACAGTTTCTCAGAAAGCTTCTTCCTCTTTTTTCTCGGAGGACATGTACTTTGGCCCTATAGTCCTCAAAAGGATCCTAAATATCTGTTCTCAGATTCCACAGAAATAAGGCTAGCAAAGAGATCCACCAAATACAGATGTAACACTGTGAGATGAATTAACACAACAGTAAGCAGTTTCTCAAAAAACTTCCTTCCAAATTTCATCTGAGGATATTTGCTTTTTCACCATAGCCGTCTATGGGCTTCCAAATATAACTTTGCCAATTCCACAAGAACTGTCTTAGCGAAAGGCTTCTTGAGGGGAAAGCTGTAACTCTGTGAGATGATTTCACAGAAATCACAGAGGTTTCTCAGAAAGCTTCCTTCTCTTTGTTATCGGAGGATA
>NW_020254609.1:0-7505 GCF_003255815.1 Theropithecus gelada
GAGTGTTGTGGCGTGATCTTGGCTCACTGCAAGCTCCACCTCCCGGGTTCAAGCCATTCTCCTGCCGCAGCCTCCCGAGTAGTTGGGAGTACAGGGGCCCGCTACTACACCCAGTGAATTGTTTTTCTTGTATCTTTAGTAGAGACAGGGTTTCACCATGTTAGCCAGGATGGTCGTCATCTCCTGGTCTGGTGATCTGCCTGCCTCGGCCTTCCAAAGTGCTGGTATTACAGGCGTGGGGCCACAGTGCCCGGCCAAAAGTGTTGTTTTTTAAACTCTGAAGACACAAATGTACCACTGAGAACCCAAAGAAAATTTGACTGTTTAGTTTTGTGATTTGATGTCTGAAAAATAACATTCTTTAGTTTCCTTTCATTTTTCCTCAGAGAATATAAACTGTGTTGTGATGTCAAACTCATTCTAAGTTTTGATGCCCATGGGCAAATTGTTTGCTCTAATTAAAACAAAATGAAGACAAATCTCTTACACGTAAATCTTTGATGGTGGTGGGAAATGTAGCTTCATGTTTTTAAAGTCTTCCCAGAAGTCGAAATGCCTCTCAATCTTGTAACTCTACTTTTTATAGCTACCTAAAATAATTATTAAGGCATATTTGATATACTGAAATCAATTCATGTTTGTGTTTTGTTTAATAATTGGGATCCGTGGGACCATTTGCTGTAAATATCCTATATTTTTAAAATATAGGATTTTTTTAAAAAAAACTTTGTTTAAAGATATGCAGAAAAATATTTATACTTAAAAATATAAACTCCATTAACAAAAATTGTTCAACAAATCTCTATTAATTCAATACATTGTATGCTTAATATTCGCAGTCAATTTTTCCTTTTCTTCTCTTTAATGATGTGATGTTATTCAATGTCTTCTGAAAACTTGAGCATAGGAAGTTGAAAGTGTATAAAGTAAAACAAATTGTAAGGAGAGAATTTAGAATGCTAATTTTTGAAGGGGAAATATAAATTTTACAACTCTTAGTTTGCATTTTAAATTTATGTTATTACCTGTATTTAAGTATTTAAGTTGATTTTCACCAGTGTGTTAGTGTGTTTGTGTTGTTGTAAAAGAAATACCTAATACTGGGTCATTTATAGAGAAAATAGATTTATTTGGCCATTGGTTCTGCAGATTGTACACAATGCATAGTGCCAGCAACTGCTTGTGGTGAAGGCCTCAGTAAGATTACAGTCATGGCAGAATTTGAAGGGGAGCCAGCATGTCATTGGGCAAGAGAGGGAGCAAGAGAGAAAGGGAAGGTGCCACATTCTTTTAAACAACTAGATCTCCTGTAAACTCTTTACCACTCATTACCCAAGGGAGAGAATCAAGCCGTTCATGAGGAATTTGCTCCTGTGACCTAATACTTCCCACAAGGCCCCACATCCAGCAATACAGGTCACATTTTAATATGAGATTTAGAAGGGATAAAACATCCAAACCATATCAACTGTTCACTGCTAACTACTAAATCAAAGAGTTACTTTTTTACAGACAATGTATTATTTTTTTCTTCATTCAAAAGAAAAATACTTGATTGGACCTTATGAGGAGAAAATGTTAATCTCTTACAGTTTTTAATTAAATAAAATAATTTGAGGCTATTTTTATAAATTAAGGCCATCAAGAAGGACTCTAGACTCTAAAAAGATTCCAGACATTTTCTATAAACATATTTTTATATATGTTTATATTTATTTATTTATATGTTTATACATATGTTTTTATACACACACATATATATACACATATACATACATACATACATACGCGTGTGTGTGTGTGTGTGTGTGTATAGTTATTTTCATAGTAGATTTACACCACTGCCATCTGGGAGTAATTCCCTTATTCAATACAGAAGGATTTCTCATCCTTCTAAATATTTTCTTCTAGCTCAGAGTGCCTGTGGCCAAAAACAAGAGATTTTAAAACAACAAAAACAAAAAATTCTGCATCCCCATATGGGTTAGCTTTCTTTTCTAGTCTTTTTACTTGAGTTAAAATATTTCCTTTGAATTTAGACTGACAAAGATATTGAAGGACATCTAATGTCATTTAGAGCACTGCTCCTGTGCTCTTGTTCAGTAGTTCCTCAAGTGGAGGTGATTGGAGATACTAGAAGAAAGGAATAAACTAGGGTAGCTCATATCACCCATTCCGTGTTTTTTCTCTTTAGGATGTCCCAGCCTGAAGTGAAATTGAATTCTGTTCTGCCTCTGCTATGCTGTAAATTTAGCAATAAAGTTTCTGCTCCATATGTGACCGAGTAGGTAAGGGTGCCCTGTAATGGAGTGTAGTGTAGGAAAATCCCTGTTGCTAAGCACCGCGCCAGCAACACCATGAACTACAAAGCTCACATGTTTATTTCATTATGCTTTACTTCTATGTCTATCTTGAATTGCTCGGTATTCAGAGAAAACACAAAGGTAAGTTGTTAACATTCTTCATTGCAACAAATTTTTTAGAACTAATTCTATATTGAGGAATGTCTTAAATTTTAACCAAAACCCTTTGATAAATTACAGAGTTGCTGAATTTATCTAGATCTAAATCTTAAACTGTATCTATCATATAGATTTATATGATTTATCAAGAGCTATTATCAGGGATATATACTTGAATCCTTTTACAATTTTCATAATGCAACCAGAAAGTGACCCTTGAGATCCTTGAGAGTGATTATATAAACATACCTCGATTTGGTGTCTCCAGCCTAATTATCACAGTTAAAATTTTGGTATCAAAATGGAACAAAGATAATAAGACTTGTAAAGCAGCAGACCTTACAAAATGTTAAAAACAATTTTATTTACATAGTGCATCCACACAGAGCTAATTATATGTATTAAACCTAATGTTTAACATTATTAGCAAGTCAGAGAATTTAGAAAAATCAGTTAGACATAATTTTAGATAAAATAAGTATTAATATTAGTCATTAATATTAATCCCTGTTTGATTAAATGACTATATGAAAATAACTGTCTTCGAATTATTTTCAGCTCACAAATTTTTAATGAAAGGAGATGGTGGCTGGGCGCATTGGCTCATGCCTGTAATGACAGCTCTTTGGGAGGCCAAAGTGGGCAGATCACTTGAGGTCAGGAGTTCGAGACCAGCCTGGCCAACATGGTGAAACTCTATCTCTACTAAAAATATAAAAATTAGCTGGTCCTTGTGGTGGATGCCTGTAATCCCAGCTACTCAGGAGGCTGAGGCATAGAATCACTTGAACAGGGGAAGCGGAGGTTGCAGTGAGCCGAGATCATGCTACTTCATTCCAACCTTGGTGACAGATCAAAACTCTGTCTCAAAAAAATAAATAAGGAGATGGTGTGTAATCAATATTTTGGGCCCCTCTTGTTAGCTAATATGTTTAAGCCTAGGTCAAGATAGAAACTGACCCAGATTATTAGCATGTTTCAGTGCATAATACTTTAAAATAATTCAACACTGACACATAATACTATACTATTCCACTTAGATATAAACAGATGGTAAGAGAAATCTCATGTTCTTATCCTGGCATGGTGGCTCACACCTGTAATCCTAGCACTTTGGGAAGCCAAGTTGGGAGGATCCCTTGAGCCCAGGAGTTTGAAACCAGACTGGGTAACATAGTGACACCTATCTCTACAGAAAATTTAAAAACTAGCTGGGCGTTGTGGCAAGCACCTTAGTCCTAGCCACTGGGGTTGTTGAGGTGAGAGAATTGCTTTTCCCAGGAGTTCAAGGCTACAGGGAGCTATGATCACATCACTGCACCCCAGCCTGGGTGATACAGCGAGACCCTGTCTCTTAAATAAACAAAAAATAATTCCAGAACTCTAATGTTCTTATAGGACTTTTAATAATTAGCCGGGCATGGTGGTGCATGCCTATAGTCCCAGCTACTTGGAAGGCTGAGACACGAGAATCGCTTGAGCCTGGGAGGCAGAGATTTCAGTGAGCCGAGATCATGCCACTGTACTCCAGCCTGGATGATAGAGCGAAACTCTGTCTGAAAATAAATGAATGAATGAATGAATGTATAATGAAAGTTTTAACTTAACAAATTTTATTTATGCCTCACATTGATGAAATTATAAGAACTAATAATACTAACATACATATATTTTACAAAAAAGTTTTTTTTTTTAATTTAACCCTTATGATATATGAAGTAAGTTATTTATTTATTTATTTATTTATTTATTTATTTATTTTGAGATGGAGTCTTGCTGTCACCAGGCTGGAGTGCAGTGGTGCGATCTTGGCTCGCTGCAACTTCTGCTTCCTGGGTTCAAGCGATTCTCCTGCCTCAGCCTCCCGAGTAGCTAGGACTACAGGCGTGTGTCACCACGCCCAGCTAATATTTGTGTTTTTAGTACACATGGGGTTTCACCATGTTGGCCAGGATGGTCTTGATCTCTTGACCTCATGATCCACCTGCCTCAGCCTCCCAAAGTGCTGGGATTACAGGTATGAACCACCACACTCGGCTGCAAGGTGACTTAAATTAATCAACAATTTAATCTTAATGCACAATTTTTGTCATTTGTAATATTTTCCAATAGCTTATCTGAAATCGTTAGGATCAGATTTCAAACTAAGATTTCAAAGTCAGATTTCTTTGAAATCACAATTCAAAAATACTTAGATTTTAGAAAGGTAATGTGATAAATATTCTGCATATTATGGAATATCCCTAGTGGCAAATCATATGAATAATCACATGAACTGGGAGCAGTAAAGACTACCCCTGGCTGGGTGCGGTGGCTCACACCTGTAATCCTAGCACTTTGGGAGGCTGAGGTGGGTGGATCACCTGAGGTCAGGAATTTGAGACCTGCCTGGCCAACATGGTGAAACTTTGTCTCTATTAACAATTAGCTGAGTGTGGTGGCAGGTGCCTTAACCCCAGCTACACGGGAGGCTGAGGCAAGAGAATTGCTTGAACCCAAGAGGTGGAGGTTGCACTGAGCCGAGATTGCGCCATTGCACTCCAGCCTGGGCAACAGAGCAAAAACTCCGTCTAAAAAAATAAGACTATAAATAACCCTATATCAGCATAGATCAGATTTTACCAAACTTATATTTAGGTATTCATAAATGTTGAATTTTGTAATTCCATGTGAAGAACTGTAGATCTGCATATATTTTCAAATACTAATAGTTATAATTCCATAGTTTGTAAGTCCAATTTTTGGTTATTTTCATTATTAATACTTTTCCATTCATCTACCCTTTCTAAGAGAGAATACAATATGTTTCTTTTGGGTTTTTTTTTTTTTTTTTTTGAGATGGGTTCTCGCTTTGTCCTCCCGGCTAGAGTGCAGTGGCACAATCCTGGCTCAGTGGAACCTCCAGCTCCCAGGTTCAAGCAATTCTCCTGCCTCAGCCTACTAAGTAGCTGGGACTACAGGCGCGTGCACCACGCCCAGATAATTTTTCTATTTTTAGTAGAGACCGGGTTTCATCATGTTGGCCAGGCTGGTCTAGAACTACTGACCTCAAGTGATCCACCCGCCTCCGCTTCCCAGAGTGATGGGATTACAGGCACGAGCCACCGCACCTGGCCAAGAATACAATATGTTTCTAAGTTGATAGTCTATCATTTATCCACATTTCTATGATGAATTTAAGTAATTTCTAATTTCTCCCTATTGAAAATAATGATGCAACAAATAATTTCATTTATGTATATTTTTGTTCATTTGAACAATTTCCTTAGAATAAATTCCAAAGCATAAGCCAGTAGATCAAAGAGAATTAAATCCTTTTATTTTTAAAAACATATTGGCAGATTTCCTCCAGAAAGCACTATGTTAATTTACAATGCCCCCAGAAAAATATTAGTATGCCTTTTTGGTAGTATTATTAACTGGACCATCGATATTCCTTTCTTATGCCCCTTTAATAGTGTAGGATGGTTCATTTACTCTTTTTTATATTAGCATGTCTTTAATCGCTACTAGTGAAAAGAACATAGTCCCATGTATACATGTATGTGTTAAAAGTGCATTCATTTTCTTTGTCCTTTTGTTGATCAAGGTCTTAGTGGTGGCCATGTATATTTGAATATGTTTTTAGTTATTAACCCTTCTTCACGTTATAGTTATTTTGGTCATTTTACTGATGCTTAACTGGTAAGAATCAATTTCACTAGGGATAAAAGTCAGAAGAACAGAAATTGTGAGTTCCTTTGTGAAGATCCAAGGACCTTCAAGGACTCCTGAAGAGCCAAGAATAATCATTCCTATTTTTCATCTCCAATGGAAAAGAGAGTGCATTATACCTTTCTAGCCTATTCTGGAATAAATAATTAAATTTTAGTGTAAACTAACAAAGAAAACACTGCAAGTTAATGAAATGTAGTCTCTACAATTTGTTAGACTTTTTATTTTTTATTTTTATTTTTAGTTAGACTTTGTTTTTGAGAAGGAGTCTCCCTCTGTTTCCCAGTCTGGAGTGCAATGGCTTGATCTCCACTCACTGCAACCCCTGCCTCCCAGGTTCAAGTGAGTCTCCCTGCCTCAGCCTCCCTAGTAGCTGGGATTGCAGGTAGGCAGCACCAAGCCCAGATATTTTTGGTACAGACAGGGTTTTGCCATGTTGGCCAGGCTGGTCTCCAACTCTTGACTTCAGGTGATCTGCCCGCCTCGGCCTCCCAAAGTGCTGGGATTACAGACCTGAGCCACCGCGCCCGGCCACAAGCTAATTTTTGTATGTTTAGTAGAAGCTAATTTTTGTATGATTAGTAGAGATAGGGTTTCACTCCATGTTGGCCAGGCTGGTCTCGACCTCGACCTCAGGTGATCCACTGGGCTCGGCCTCTCTAAGTGCTGGGAGTACAGGCCAGAGTCACCGTGCCCAGCCAGCATTTATGTTACTTAAATTGCAAAGTAACTGGCCAGGCGGTGGTGACTCATGCCTGTAATCCCAGCATTTTCAGAGGCCAAGGCAGGTGAATCACCTGAGGTCGGGAGTTTGAGACCAGCCTGACCAACATGGAGAAACCCTGTCTCTACTAAAAAAATATACATATGTATATACAAAATTAGCCGGTATGGTGGCACATGCCTGTAATCCCAGTTACTCAGGAGGCTGAGGCAGGAGAATTGCTTGAACCTGGGAGGCGGAGGTTTCAGTGAGCCCATCACACCATTGCCTTGTAGCCTGGGCCACAAGAGAGAAACTCATCCCAAGAAAAAAAAAAAAAAGAAAGAAAAGAAAAGAAAAAAGAAATTGGCCAGGCACGGTGGCTCACGCCTGTAATCCCAGCACTTTGGGAGGCTGAGGCAGGCGGATCACGTCAGGAGATCGAGACTATCCTGGCTAACACGGTGAAACCCTGTCTCTACTAAAAATACAAAAAAATTTAGCCAGTCGTGCTGGCAGGCACCTGTAGTCCCAGCTACTCTGGAGGCTGAGGCAGGAGAATGGCGTGAACCCAGGACACGGAGCTTGCAGGGAGCCGAGAATGCGCCACTGCACTCCAACCTGGG